>NW_024737098.1:0-14839 GCF_018991925.1 Homarus americanus | reverse complement strand
TGTTAGTTAAGTAATCTGTAATCCACATCAACAATTTCCCTTTTATACCTTTACTTACAAGACTTTCTAAGATCACTTCCTTATTTGCCTTATCAAAGGCACTTTTAAAGTCTACAAACAGTCTACAGTTGACATTAGCATTACTAAGACATTTGATCACACAATCTGTAGTGCTTTTACCATTTAAAAATCCAAACAAATTACAAGACAAGAGACCATCAATTTTATACAATAATCTATTTAATACCATTCGCCCCATCATTTTAGATAGACAAGATGTTAAGGATATGGGTCTATAATCACTATCACCCTGAGGCCCAGGAACAATGAGTGCCATTTTCCATTTCACTGGCAGTCTTCCATATTCATATGACAAATTAAAGAGATCTAGAATTGGGTTTGTAGGTTATGTATCTAAGCTACTGTGCCGAGTAGCAACCCTGTACGGCAGGGTTAGCTCCAGAGGGATAATTATCAGATATGGCCAGTGGTATGTGCGGTCTTGGGTATGAGAGTTTGTTGACCAAACTGGAGTGGTCCACTGAAGAATTGGCGAGGGCCAAGTTAGAAATTGAGAGGGCCACGTTGGAGAACCTGAAATTAAGGAAAGAGCTGGCGAAGTTAAAAGGAGAGGCTGGACGAGTAAAGCCAGTGTCTGACGAAAAATCAAACGAGTGGAAAGTCGTGAGTAGTGGGAGGACCAAGCTGGTGGTCAAGAAGCACTCAAAGGATACGACAACAACGACAACAACAGCTAAGTGTACCAACCAGTTCAGTCCCTTGATAGACGAATTGGACGTTAGTACAGTCAGGGGCAGGGATGACAAGGAAGGTATAAAAATTTTAATTGTTGGTGACTCACAGGTAAGGTACATGGACAGGGCCTTTTGTGGTAAAAACAAAAATAGGATGAGGGTGTGTTTGCCAGGAGCTGGGGTGGGGGATATAGTTGACAGGATGGACAATATCTTGTCTGGTAATGGGAACAAACCCATTATCTGCCTCAGTGCAGGAGGCAATGATATTGCCCGGTGTAGGAGCGAGGAACTTCTTGATAAGTTCAAGGCAGCCATAGATCGTATTAGGACTAAGGGAGGGATCCCTATCATATGCGGTGTCCTGCCTAGAAGGAGAGTTGGCAGTGAATGGTTGTCAAGGGCAGTTGGTGTTAACGACCGTCTTGACAGATATTGCAAGTCAATATCAGTCCCATTCATTGACAACTGGGACAACTTCTATGGCAGAAGGGACCTTTATGCTAGAGATGGGGTGCACCTGTCTAGGGATGGAGTAGCAACCCTGGCTGGGGCTCTAGAGGGGGCAGTTCAAAAGATATCGAAGTCTTTAAACTGCTAAGAGAACATGGGAGCACGGGGGTGGAGGAGACTGCAGTGGGAGCGGGTAAACAAGGCGAAAGATTACAGGGAAATAGTGTTAGGAATGATGACAAAACTAAATTAGACAGGGAGTTTAAAACTAACCGCGGTAAGGGAAGGACTCAGAACACGACTAACTTAAATGTATACTACGCGAACAGTAGAAGTATGAGAAACAAAATGGATGATATTAAGGCCTTGGTATGTACCGAAGAAATCGATATAATTGCATTCACTGAAACATGGATCAACCTAGACACACGTGAATTACCAGTCGAATACCAAATTGCAGGTTACAAACTGTTCCATACCGATAGGCAGACCAGGAAAGGAGGCGGAGTAGCAATCTATGTTAGGGATAATCTGAAGTGTGAAATAAATAAGGAAATAAAAACCGAGAGGAATACAGAAACAATTTGGATAGAATTAAGCGACGGTCGGGAAAAATTAATCACAGGAGTAATATATAGACCCCCCAATCTTGATAGCGTCAATGAGCGACTTATCTGGGATGAAATGCGCAGGGCTTCCATACACAACAAAGTCTGTATAGTAGGCGACTTTAACCTTGGCCAAATAGATTGGACTGTCCTTACGGGTAACTCAGAATCAGAGGATTTTCTCGAGACGATCCAGGACTGTTTCCTAAGTCAACATATAACCGAACCCACACGGGGTAATAATATACTAGTTTAGTTCTGGCCAGACGAAAACCTCATTAGCAATAATAGGGAGGTAAAGACGAACTTGCAAACGCGATCTAAAATTGATTCCAGTTAGATTTTTCAGGAAGGCGTAAGGAAAATTCCACTAAAAAGTACCAGATTTCAGAAGGGGCAAACTTTGACAGTTTAAAGAGGCAGCTGAGAGAGGGGGTGTCGCGCTTGGCCATGAACCTGACAGATGACACCGACCTGATAACGAGATCTGAGATTGCCGAGTTCCACGACAATTTAAATAGTGAGTTACTTAATGCACAAAGGCAGAACATACCATACAAAAAACTCACATCAGACAACAATGACCCAAAATGGATAAATAATTATTTAAAGAACATCATTGGCCAAAGGAAGGCTATAGGTAGAAGGATAAATCTTGGCGAAATTCACCTCCGGGACTATTATAGGGTATTGGCGAGTAGAGTTAAAACCGAGATAAGGAAAGCAAAGAGGAATAATGAGGTAAGGATAGCAAGGGAGGCGAACACAAACCCCAAAGGATTCTACCAAATGTATCAAACTAAAACACGAGAAAAGATTGGACCAATACGGTCAGACTCCTGCGAGCTCACTGATAACGACGGAGAAATGAGCAATAATTTGAATAAATATTTTTCAACAGTTTTCACCACCGAAAATTTAAACATGATACCGAGGCACCGACTCTATTCAGAATAGTGAAGAAAACAGAATTAAGTGAGATGATGGTGGTGACCAATGTGAATATTGACAAAAGCAAATGAACCAAACTAAAAACTAATAAGTCCTTGCCAAATTCGATAAGAATCTTGCCAGGTATTAAAGCAAGGAAGAGCGAATGCCCATGGCAAAGTTGTTTAACATGTCCTTAAAAACAGGTGTAGTACCAGAATCTGGAGATGGCGAATGTAATACGATTTTCCAGGAAGGATAGATCATATCACTCTAACTACTTAATCAGTCTAACATCAATAGTAGGCAAATTACTGGGAAAATCATTTCAAGAAACTCTGTTAGAAATCACCTGGAGAAGCACCGATTGATCAATGATTCCCAGCATGGCTTCACAAGCGGACGTTCTTGCCTAACTAATCTATTAACATTCTTTTCATCAGTTTTCGAATCGGTGGACGAGGGGCACAATTATGATGTGGTATATCTCGACTTTAGTAAAGCCTTCGACAGAGTCCCCCACGAAAGACTAATTAGAAAGGTAGAAGCTCATGGCATCAAAGGTGACATCCTTAAATGGATTAGGGGGTGGTTACAGGACAGGAAACAGCGAGTGAGCATTAACGGCACTAAGTCCCATTGGAGCAACGTCACAAGTGGAGTTCCCCAAGGCTCAGTACTTGGACCATTATTGTTTATTATATACATAAACGACATAGATATCGGCATAGACAGCAACATAAGTAAATTTGCTGATGACACTAAAATAGGACGTGTTATCAAATCTGACGAGGACTCGGCAAAACTACAGGAAGATCTAAACAAATTTTTCCAATGGTCTGAAAAATGGCAGATGAAATTCAATGTAGACAAATGTAAAGTACTCAGTATAGGAGATGTAAACAGGGAAACCAGATACCAGATGAATAACGATGCCATAGAGAAATCCGACTGCGAGAGAGATTTAGGAGTAATGATAATTAGGAACCTTAAGCCAAGTAAACAATGTGTTTTTGCTCGTAACAAGGCTAATAAAGTACTTGGGTACATACAATGGAGTGTTAGTTACAAGACTAGCGAGGTCATCCTAAAACTGTATCTTGCTCTTGTGAGACCACACCTGGATTACGCAGTTCAGTTCTGGTCACCGTATTACAGAATGGATATAGAATCCTTGGAAAGAATTCAGAGGAGAATGACAAGACTAATCCCGGGCATTAGGAACCTTGAGTATAGAGACAGGTTAAAGCATCTTAATTTGCACTCCCTCGAGAGACGTAGAGCGAGGGGCGACCTGTAGAGGTGTATAAGTGGAAGACAGGGCTAAACAAAGGGGACATTACAAAGGTACTCAAATTATCCAACCAGGAGCGAACTCGTAACAATGGTTTTAAATTAGACAAATTTAGAGTTAGGCGTGAAATAGGTAGACACTGGTTTGGAAACAGAGTATGGATGAATGGAACAAGTTACCAAATATCATCATTAACTCGAATACGCTGAATTGCTTCAAACATAGGTTGGATGCTCATATGAGCAATAGGGGTTGGGTGTAAAAGGGACTGCCCAGTATGGGCCAATAGGCCCGCTGCAGTTTCCTCCATTCTTATGTTCTTATGTTCTTATGTCTTTGAAGGGGTGCCCGGCCCTCACACCCCGGGTCATGTCACTGAAAGGGTGCCCGGCCCTCACTCCCCGGGTCATAGCACTGAAGGGGTGCCCGGCCCATATACCCCGGGTAATGGTGCTGGAGGGATGCCCGGACCTCACACCCCGATTTATGGAACTAAAATCGAGCCCGGCCCTCACACCCCGTTTCATGGCATTGAAGGGGTGCCCGGCCCTGATGCCCCGGGTCATGTCACTGAAGGGGTTCCCGGCCCTCACAACCCAGGTCATGGCACTGAAGCGGTGCCCGGGCGTCACACCCCTGGACATGGCACTGAAGGTGTGCCCGGCCCTAACACCCCTTGTCATAGACCTAAACGGGTGCCCGGCCATCACACCCCGGGTCATAGGGCTGAAGGGGTGCCCGGCCCTCACACCCCGGGTCATGGCACTGAAGGAGTGACCTGCCCTCACACCCCTGGTCATGGCACTGAAAGGGTGCCCGGCCAATCCACTACGGGTCATGTCATTGAAGGGGTGCCTGGCCCTCACACCCCGGTTCATGTCACTGAAAGGGTGCCCGGCCCTTACACCCAGGGACATCGCACTGAAGGGGTGCCCGGCCCTCATACCCCGGGACATGGTGCTGGAGGTATGCCTGGCCTTTCCACCCCGTTTCATGGCACTGAAAGGGTGCCCGGCCCTCACACCCCGGTTCATGTCACTGAAGGGGTGCCCGGCCCTCACACCCCGGTTCATGGAACTGAAGGGGTGCCCGGCCCTCACACACCGGGCCATGGTGCTGAAGGGGTGCCCGGCCCTCACACCCAGGGTCATGGTGCTGAAAGGGTGCCCGGCCCTCACACCCCGGGTCATGTCACTAAAGGGGTGCCAGGCCCTCACACTCCGGGTCATGTCACTGAAGGGGTACCCAGCCCTCACATCCCTGGTCATGGCACTGATGAAGTGCCATGCCCTCACACCCGTGGCCATGGCACTGAAGGTTTGCCCGGCCCTCACACCCCTGGTCATGTACCTAAAGTGGTGGCCGGCCCTACACCCCGACTCATGGCACTGAAGGGGTGACCGGCCCTCAGACCCTTGTCATAGACCTCAAGCAGGTGCCAGCCATCACACCCCAGGTCATAGGGCTGAAGGGGGTGCCAGCCCTCCCCACCCGGGTCATGGCACTGAAGGAGTGACCGGCCCTCACACCCCGGGTCATGGCACTGAAAGGGTGCCCGGCCAATCCACTACGGGTCATGTTATTGAAGGGGTGTCCGGCCCTCACACCCCGGTTCATGTCACTGAAAGGGTGCTCGGCCCTCACACCCAGGGACATCGCACTGAAGGGGTGCCCGGCCCTCATACCCCGGGACATGGTGTTGGAGGTGTGCCTGGCCTTTACACCCCATTTCATGGCACTGAAAGGGTGCCCGGCCTTCACACCCCGGTTCATGTCACTGAAGGGGTGCCCGGCCCTCACACCCCGGTTCATGGTGCTGAAGGAGTGCCCGGCCCTCACACCCAGGGTCATGGTGCTGAAAGGGTGCCCGGCCCTCACACCCCGGTTCATGTCACTAAAGGGGTGCCAGGCCATCACACGCCGGGTCATGTCACTGAAGGGATACCCGGCCCTCACATCCCGGGTCATGGCACTGATGAGGTGCCCGGCCCTCACACCCGTGGCCATGGCACTGAAGGTTTGCCCGGCCCTCACACCCCTGGTCATGTACCTAAAGTGGTGCCCGGCCCTACACCCCGATTCATGGCACTGAAAGGGTGCCCGGCCCTCACACACCGACTCATGGCACTGAAGGGGTGCCCGGCCCTCACACCCCGGGTCATGGCACTGAAGCGGTGCAGCCACCCCTTGCCATGGCACTGAAGGTGTGCCCGGCCCTCACACCCGTGGTCATAGACCTAAACGAGTGCCCGGCCCTCACACCCCTGGTCATAGACCTAAACGAGTGCCCGGCCCTCACACCCCGGGTCATGGGACTGAAGGGGTGCCCGGCCCTCACACCCCGGGTCATGGCACTGAAGGATTGACCGGCCCTCACACCCCGGGTCATAGCACTGAAAGGGTGCCCGGCCCACACACCCCGGGTAATGTCATTGAAGGGTTTCCCGGCCCTCACACCCCGGGTCATGTCAGTGAAAATGTGCCCGGCCCTCACACCCCGGGTCACAGCACTGAAGGGGTGCTCGGCCCTCATACCCCAGGTCATGGTGCTGGAGGGGTGCCCGGCCCTCACAAACCCCGATTCATGGCACTGAAATCGAGCCCGGCCCTCACACCCCGGGTCATGGTGCTGAAGTGGTGCCCGGCCCTCACACCCTGATTCATGGCACTGAAGGGGTGCCCGGCCCTCACACCCATTGTCATAGACCTAAACGGGTGCAGGGCCATCACAGCAGGGTCATGGGGCTGTAGGGGTGCCCGGCCCTCACACCCCGGGTCATGGCACTGAAGGAGTGACCGGCCCTCACACACCGGTTCATGGCACTGAAAGGGTGCCCGCACTCACTCCGGGTCATGTCATTGAAGGGGTGCCCGGCCCTCACACCCCGTTTCATAGCACTGAAAGGGTGCCCGGCCCTCACACCCCGGTTCATGGCATTGAAGGGGTGCCCGGCCCTCACACTCCGGGTCATGGTGCTGGAGGGGTGCCCGGCCCTCACACCCCAGGTCATGGTGCTGGAGGGGTGACCAGCCCTCACACCCTTATTCATGGCTCTGAAATCGAGGCCGGCCCTCACACCCCGGGTCTTGGCGCTGAAGGGGTGCCAGGCCCTCACACCCCGATTCATGGCACTGAAGGGGTGCCCGGCCCTCACACCCCGGATCATGTGAAGGGGTGCCCGGCCCTCACACCCCGGTTCACAGCACTGTAGGGTTGCCCGGCCTTCACACCCCATTTCATGGCACTGAAATAGTGCCCGGCCCTCACACCCCGGGTCATGTCACTGAAGGGGTGCCCGGCCGTCACACCCCTGGCCATGGCACTGAAGGTGTGCCCGGCCCTCACACCCCTGGATATAGACCTAAGCGGGTGCCCGGACCTCACACCCCGGTTCATGGCATTGAAGGGGTGCCCGGCCCTCACACTCCGGGTCATGGTGCTGGAGAGGTGCCCGGCCCTCACACCCCAGGTTATGGTGCTGGAGGGGTGACCGGCCCTCACACCCTTATTCATGGCTCTGAAATCGAGGCCGGCCCTCACACCCCGGGTCTTGGCGCTGAAGGGGTGCCCGGCCCTCACACCCCGATTCATGGCACTGAAGGGGTGCCCGGCCCTCACACCCCGGGTCATGTGAAGGGGTGCCCGGCCCTCACACCTCGGTTCACAGCACTGTAGGGTTGCCCGGCCTTCACACCCCATTTCATGGCACTGAAATAGTGCCCGGCCCTCACACCCCGTGTCATGGTGCTAGAGGGGTGCCCGTCCCTCACACCCCGATTCATGGCACTGAAATCGAGCCCGGCCCTCACACCCCGGGTCATGGTGCTATAAGGGTGCCCGGCCCTCACACCCCGGGTCATGTCACTGAAGGGGTGCCCGGCCATCACACTCCGGGTCATGGTGCTGGAGGGGTGCCCAGCCTCACACCCCGGGACATGTCACTAAAGGGGTGCCTGGCCCTCACACCCCGGGTCATGTCACTGAAGCGGTGCACGGCCCACATACACCGGGTCATGGACCTAAAGGGGTGCCCGGCCCTCACACCACAGGCCATGGGGTTGAAGCGGCTCCCGGCGCTCACACCACGGGTCATGGAGCTGAAGGGGTGCCCGGCCTTCACACCCCATTTCATGGCACTGAAATAGTGCCCGGCCCTCACACCCCGGGTCATGTCACTGAAGGGGTGCCCGGCCGTCACACCCCTGGCCATGGCACTGAAGGTGTGCCCGGCCCTCACACCCCTGGATATAGACCTAAGCGGGTGCCCGGACCTCACACCCCGGTTCATGGCATTGAAGGGGTGCCCGGCCCTCACACTCCGGGTCATGGTGCTGGAGAGGTGCCCGGCCCTCACACCCCAGGTTATGGTGCTGGAGGGGTGACCGGCCCTCACACCCTTATTCATGGCTCTGAAATCGAGGCCGGCCCTCACACCCCGGGTCTTGGCGCTAAAGGGGTGCCCGGCCCTCACACCCCGATTCATGGCACTGAAGGGGTGCCCGGCCCTCACACCCCGGGTCATGTGAAGGGGTGCCCGGCCCTCACACCCCGGTTCACAGCACTGTAGGGTTGCAAGGCCTTCACACCCCATTTCATGGCACTGAAATAGTGCCCGGCCCTCACACCCCGTGTCATGGTGCTAGAGGGGTGCCCGTCCTTCACACCCCGATTCATGGCACTGAAATCGAGCCCGGCCCTCACACCCCGGGTCATGGTGCTGTAAGGGTGCCCGGCCCTCACACCCCGGGTCATGTCACTGAAGGGGTGCCCGGCCATCACACTCCGGGTCATGGTGCTGGAGGGGTGCCCGGCCCTCACACCCCGGGACATGTCACTAAAGGGGTGCCTGGCCCTCACACCCCGGGTCATGTCACTGAAGCGGTGCACGGCCCACATACACCGGGTCATGGACCTAAAGGGGTGCCCGGCCCTCACACCACAGGCCATGGGGTTGAAGCGGCTCCCGGCGCTCACACCACGGATCATGGAGCTGAAGCGGTGCCCGGCCCTCACACCCCGATTCATGGCACTGAAAGGGTGCCCGGCCCTCACACCCCGGGTCATGTGAAGGGGTGCCCGGCACTCACACCCCGGTTCACAGCACTGTAAGGTGTCCCGGCCTTCACACCCCATTTCTTGGCACTGAAATAGTGCCCGGCCCGCACACCACGGGTCATGTCACTGAAGGGGTGCCCGGCCGTCACACCCCTGGCCATAGCACTGAAGGTGTGCCTTGCCCTCACACCCCTGGTTATAGACCTAAACGGGTGCCCGGCCCTCACACCCCGGGTCATGTCACTGAAAGGGTACCTGGCAAACACACCCCGGGTCATGTCACTGAAGGGGTGCCCGGCCATCACACTCCGGGTCATGGTGCTGGAGGGGTGCCCGGCCTTCACACCCCGGGACATGTCACTAAAGGGGTGCCTGGCCCTCACACCTGCGGGTCATGTCACTGAAGCGGTGCACGGCCCACATACACCGGGTCATGGACCTAAAGGGGTGCCCGGCCCTCACACCACAGGCCATGGGGTTGAAGCGGTTCCCGGCGCTCACACCACGGGTCATGGAGCTGAAGGGGTGCCCGGCCCTCACACCCCGATTCATGGCACTTAAATGGTGCCCGGCCTTCACACCCCGGGTCATGTGAAGGGGTGCCCGGCCCTCACACCCCGGTTCACAGCACTGTAAGGTGTCCCGGCCTTCACACCCCATTTCATGGCACTGAAATAGTGCCCGGCCCTCACACCACGGGTTATGTCACTGAAGGGGTGCCCGGCCGTCACACCCCTGGCCATGGCACTGAAGGTGTGCCTTGCCCTCACACCCCTGGTTATAGACCTAAACGGGTGCCCGGCCCTCACACCCCAGGTCATGGCACTGAAAGGGTACCTGGCAAACACACCCCGGGTCATGTCATTGAAGGGGTGCCCGGCCCTTATACCCCGTTTCATGGTGCTATAGGGGTGCCCGGCCCTCACACCCCGATTCATGGCACTGAAATCGAGCCCGGCCCTCACACCCCGGGTCATGGTGCTGTAAGGGTGCCCGGCCCTCACACCCCGGGTCATGGCACTGAAGGAGTCACCTGCCCTCACACCCAGGGTCATGGCACTGAACGGGTGCCCGGCCCACACACTCTTAAGGAAAGAGCTGGCGAAGTTAAAAGGAGAGGCTGGACGAGTAAAGCCAGTGTCTGACGAAAAATCAAACGAGTGGAAAGTCGTGAGTAGTGGGAGGACCAAGCTGGTGGTGAAGAAGCACTCGAAGGATACAACAACAACGACAACAACAGCTAAGTGTACCAACCCGTTCAGTCCCTTGATAGACGAATTGGACGTTAGTACAGTCAGGGGCAGGGATGACAAGGAAGGTATAAAAACTTTAATTGTTGGTGACTCACAGGTAAGGTACATGGACAGGGCCTTTTGTGGTAAAAACAAAAATAGGATGAGGGTGTGTTTGCCAGGTGCTGGGGTGGGGGATATAGTTGATAGGATGGACAATATCTTGTCTGGTAATGGGAACAAACCCATTATCTGCCTCAGTGCAGGAGGCAATGATATTGGCCGGTGTAGGAGCGAGGAACTTCTTGATAAGTTCAAGGCAGCCATAGATCGTATTAGGACTAAGGGAGGGATCCCTATCATATGCCGTGTCCTGCCTAGAAGGAGAGTTGGCAGTGAATGGTTGTCAAGGGCAGTTGGTGTTAACGACCGTCTTGACAGATATTGCAAGTCAATATCAGTCCCATTCATTGACAACTGGGACAACTTCTATGGCAGAAGGGACCTTTATGCTAGGGATGGGGTGCACCTGTCTAGGGATGGAGTAGCAACCCTGGCTGGGGCTCTAGAGGGGGCAGTTCAAAAGATATCGAAGTCTTTAAACTGCTAAGAGAACATAGGAGCACGGGGGTGGAGGAGACTGCAGTGGGAGCGGGTAAACAAGGCGAAAGATTACAGGGAAATAGTGTTAGGAATGATGACAAAACTAAATTAGACAGGGAGTTTAAAACTAAACGCGGTAAGGGAAGGACTCAGAACACGACTAACTTAAATGTATACTACGCGAACAGTAGAAGTATGAGAAACAAAATGGATGATATTAAGGCCTTGGTATGTACCGAAGAAATCGATATAATTGCATTCACTGAAACATGGATCAACATAGACACACGTGAATTACCAGTCGAATACCAAATTGCGGGTTACAAACTGTTCCATACCGATAGGCAGACCAGGAAAGGAGGCGGAGTAGCAATCTATGTTAGGGATAATCTGAAGTGTGAAATAAATAAGGAAATAAAAACTGAGAGGAATACAGAAACAATTTGGATAGAATTAAGCGACGGTCGGGAAAAATTAATCACAGGGGTAATATATAGACCCCCCAATCTTGATAGCGTCAATGAGCGACTTATCTGGGATGAAATGCGCAGGGCTTCCATACACAACAAAGTCTGTATAGTAGGCGACTTTAACCTTGGCCAAATAGATTGGACTGTCCTTACGGGTAACTCAGAATCAGAGGATTTTCTCGAGACGATCCAGGACTGTTTCCTAAGTCAACATATAACCGAACCCACACGGGGTAATAATATACTGGATTTAGTTCTGACGAACAGAGAAAACCTCATTAGCAATGTCGAGGTAGGGAACGAACTTGCAAACAGCGATCACAAAGAAATTCGATTCCAGTTAGATTTTCAGGGCAGACGTAAGGAAAATTCCACTAAAGTACCAGATTTCAGAAGGGCAAACTTTGACAGTTTAAAGAGGCAGCTGAGAGAGGGGGTGTCGCGCTTGGCCGTGAACCTGACAGATGACACTGACCTGATAACGAGATCTGAGATTGCCGAGTTCCACGACAATTTAAATAGTGAATTACTTAATGCACAAAGGCAGAACATACCATACAAAAAACTCACATCAGACAACAATGACCCAAAATGGATAAATAATTATTTAAAGAACATCATTGGCCAAAGGAAGGCTATAGGTAGAAGGATAAATCGTGGCGAAATTCACCTCCGGGACTATTATAGGGTATTGGCGAGTAGAGTTAAAACCGAGATAAGGAAAGCAAAGAGGAATAATGAGGTAAGGATAGCAAGGGAGGCGAACACAAACCCCAAAGGATTCTACCAAATGTATCAAACTAAAACACGAGAAAAGATTGGACCAATACGGTCAGACTCCGGCGAGCTCACTGATAACGACGGAGAAATGAGCAATAATTTGAATAAATATTTTTCAACAGTTTTCACCACCGAAAATTTATACATGATACCCGAGGCACCGACTCTATTCAGAGATAGTGAAGAAAACAAATTAAGTGAGATAGTAGTGACCAGTAACGATGTTAGTAAGCAAATAGACAAACTAAAGCCTAATAAGTCACCTGGTCCCGATGAGATATTTGCCAGAGTATTAAAGGAATGTAAGGAAGAGCTTAGTATGCCCTTAGCAAAGTTGTTTAACATGTCCTTAAAAACAGGTGTAGTACCAGAATCCTGGAGGATAGCGAATGTAATACCGATTTTCAAGAAGGGGGATAGATCACTATCCTCTAACTACCGCCCAATCAGTCTAACATCAATAGTAGGCAAATTACTGGAAGCAATCATTTCAAACTCTATTCGAAATCACCTGGAGAAGCACGGATTGATCAATGATTCCCAGCATGGCTTCACAAGCGGACGTTCATGTCTAACTAATCTATTAACATTCTTTTCATTAGTTTTCGAATCGGTGGACGAGGGGCACAATTATGATGTGGTATATCTCGACTTTAGCAAAATAACCGACAGAGTCCCCCGCGAAGACTAATTAGAAGGTAGAAGCTCATGGCATCGAGGTGACATCCTTAAATGGATTAGGGGCGTGGCGTTTACAGGACAGGAAACAGCTGAGTGAGCATTAGCGGCACTAAGTCCCATTAGACAGCGTCTGATGCTGGAGTTCTAAGGCTCCAGTACTTGGACCATTATTATTTATTATATACATAAACGACATCGATATCGGCATAGACAGCAACATGAAGTAAATTTGCTGATGACACTAAAATAGGACGTGTTATCCAAATCTGGCGAGGACTCGGCAAAACTACAGGAAGATCTAAACAAATTTTTTCCAATGGTCTGAAAAATTTGCAGATGAAATTCAGTAATAAACCGTCTCAAAGTGCAGGTTCATACAAAGGAGTGTTAGTTACAAGACTAGCGAGATCATCCTAAAACTGTATCTTGCGCTTGTGAGACCACACCTGGATTACACAGTTCAGTTCTGGTCACCGTATTACAGGATGGATATAGAATCATTGGAAAGAATTCAGAGGAGAATGACAAGACTAATCCCGGGCATTAGGAACCTTGAGTATAGAGACAGGTTAAAGCATCTTAATTTGCACTCCCTCGAGAGACGTAGAGCGAGGGGCGACCTGATAGAGGTGTATAAGTGGAAGACAGGGCTAAACAAAGGGGACATTACAAAGGTACTCAAATTATCCAACTAGGAGCGAACTCGTAACAATGGTTTTAAATTAGACAAATTTAGAGTTAGGCGTGAAATAGGTAGACACTGGTTTGGAAACAGAGTATGGATGAATGGAACAAGTTACCAAATATCATCATTAACTCGAATACGCTGAATTGCTTCAAACATAGGTTGGATGCTCATATAAGCAATAGGGGTTGGGTGTAAAAGGGACTGCCCAGTATGGGCCAATAGGCCCGCTGCAGTTTCCTCCATTCTTATGTTCTTATGTTCTTATGTCTTTGAAGGGGTGCCCGGCCCTCACACCCCGGGTCATGTCACTGAAAGGGTGCCCGGCCCTCACTCCCCGGGTCATAGCACTGAAGGGGTGCCCGGCCCATATACCCAGGGTAATGGTGCTGGAGGGATGCCCGGACCTCACACCCCGATTTATGGAATTAAATCGAGCCCGGCCCTCACACCCCGTTTCATGGCATTGAAGGGGTGCCCGGCCCTGATGCCCCGGGTCATGTCACTGAAGGGGATCCCGGCCCTCACAACCCAGGTCATGGCACTGAAGCGGTGCCCGGGCGTCACACCCCTGGACATGGCACTGAAGGTGTGCCCGGCCCTCACACCCCTTGTCATAGACCTAAACGGGTGCCCGGCCATCACACCCCGGGTCATGGGGCTAAAGGGGTGCCCGGCCCTCACACCCCGGGTCATGGCACTGAAGGAGTGACCGGCCCTCACACCCCGGATCATGGCACTGAAAGGGTGCCCGGCCAATCCACTACGGGTCATGTCATTGAAGGGGTGCCCGGCCCTCACACCCAGGTTCATGTCACTGAAAGGGTGCCCAGCCCTCACACCCGGGCCATCGCACTGAAGGGGTGCCCGGCCCTCATACCCAGGACATAGTGCTGGAGGTGTGCCTGGCCTTTACACCCCCATTTCAAGGCACTGAAAAGGGTGCCCGGCCTTCACACCCCGGTTCATGTCACTGAAGGGGTGCCCGGCCCCTCACACCCCGGTTCATGGAACTGAAGGGGTGTCCGGCCCGGGTCATGGTGCTGAAGGGGTGCCCGGCCCTCACACCCCGGGACATGGTGCTGAAAGGGTGCCCGGCCCACACACCCCGGGTCATGTCACTGAAGGGGTGCCCGGCCCTCACACCCCGGGTCATGGCACTGATGAGGTGCCCGGCTCTCACACCCTTGGCCATGGCACCGAAGGTTTGCCCGTCCCTCATCCCTGGTCATGTACCTAAAGTGGTGCCCGGCCCTACACCCCGATTCATGGCACTGAAAGGGTGCCCGGCC
>NW_024737097.1:23289776-23299776 GCF_018991925.1 Homarus americanus | reverse complement strand
GTCCCTCAATGTTGTCAATGCCTATGTGCCTCCCTCCACCCCTACTGTACCTGCCCCACCACCCCCACTGTACTTCGCCACGCCTAGTACATTGGCATCCCTGAGCCTGGCCACACTGTTTGTAAACTTTGTGGTCAACAGACTCTCACACTCTCTTTCACCACATCCCCATTTGCCCTATGACCCCCTCCTACAGGTCCCCAGCCGTTACCAACACCTCTTCCCTCCCTGACCAGATATCGCTCCTCCTAGTGACATGCCTGGCACTTGACATTATTAGGGACCTGCCACACTTTGCTATAAACAGATAAATTGTACCGGGAATTTTCCCCCCCACACACTCATCATTCTGTCACTTTATGTAACTTGCTGACAAAACCAATATCTCTAGTGGTATACCGTGTTAACCTTGCTCGACTTTTGAGAACACCAAGTATTACATAGTGATTTATATGTGAGACTGTGTGTAGTCATACTGTAGAATTCAACGATAAATACCGTATTTGTTTATGAGTTACGTGTGTTGGATAACCACGTTGTTTTGGGTAATGTCTAGACTAAATAAGTGTTCAATCATTACGTTGATGTTCGTTGTTTTGTCACTCGGTTTAGTAGTTCATTTGTTCAGTGTTAATTTGTATTTATTTAGTTTTTGTACATCCGGATATACTTGTTTTATTGTTTGTTTATTTGTTAAAATATATTTGGTAAGTAAAGCCACTGCATTGAATTTCAATATACCCCATAGTAATGAGGAGATAATTTGGTGGGATTTATTCCTGGACCTATAATACAAAGTGTAATTTGTGACATTGTTACACCCTAAGAGGCCAAGGGTCGTAACACACTCCTTTAAAAGACAGGTGAGGGCTTGAAAAGCCGTCTGAACTGTGCAGACCTGAGGGCCTGACCCAGCGCTGCAGTGTCTGTATTTCCCCCTTAAAAAAAACGAATGGATCTTCAACAGAGTCAGAGCTGTGTTTTGTTTCTAGACTTTGACAGGCTGCTGTTGGGCTTCACACCCTCCGTGATGTAGCAGCTTCCCCTGTGAGGGAGTGTAGTTGTTGTGACCCACGGCTTCACCTGCAGTACTTACTACCTCAGGTTATAACGGAGTCCGCTGTCTCGAAAATGTTATGCTGGTCCCACAGACATGACGGGCCGTTAGGGACACTGTGAACACAGTACACTGTATGTTAAGACTCGAGACGGAAAGAAGCAGCGTGGCCGGGGACTGTACTCTACTGCCTTCATTTCCCAAATGTAAAGTAAGGTACCCATGTACACCTGTGTGTACTAGGCGTGCCCGGGATCGAACCTGTGTACCAAACACCTCACTGTTTACTGAACTATAATTGTTTCGCGTAAGCTTCGCCGAATAACTGTTGTAAACGAAAAGTAGTATGTAAATATTTTAGTTCCTTCCTTTAAGTCTAGTTTAATGGAGAACAACTCCCCTCAGAACTGACAAGGGCTGACAGCTGGTTTATGTCATAGCAGCTTCCCTTCAGAACTGACTATGGCTGACGACTTAAACTGTCTGTGTTATGTTTATCCTTCCTTACAGCTGACACTTGCCCTACAAGTTTTACAAGGAGATGTGTGATTAAAAGTAGCAGTCGATGGAATAAATGGTCGAACAAGATTATCCCTCTTGTGCCCTGTAGGAAGACCGTACTATAATCCTGGTATGTAACTCGGTGTGTACAGTACCATAAATGCTTAAACCTATATTATCACTAATAATACGTACCAGTATAATTATCCCGACTTATCTCCCCTTATTACTGATATATAATATTTTGTACTGAATGATCACCAAAAACAATAATTATATTGTCTGTTACCACTATAATCTGCCTCGATAATCTTCCCATTTGTTCTCCATTAATTACAAAGTTAGTATCGCCTTTTTTTCTCCTCTTTCGGTTTATTCTTATATAATTAAAATTAAATTAACAGATTAGGCGTGCAGTAAATTCTCCCCATAATATCTGCCGAGTAAATTTTGTAACGTAAATTGAGAATTATTTTTTGTACTGAGGTAGGAAGTTGCTCCACCATATATGATAAAAGTTAATTATATTATGGTAAAACTTTTTCCCGCCACCAGAGGCGCTGTAACACTACCCAGCCCCTCTGAGTCAGTTACGAGGACATGTATTTGTTGTCTGTCTGTCTAAGTTTTGATGCTTATATATTGTTGTTTTGAAGGTGGATTTGGTCATTGTTTGGGTGATTTCGCCATTGTTTGTTTTTAATATTAGGTGTAACAATTTTTTTCTTCAATAATACAACTCATCATAGTGTTAAATTAGTACGTAACCTCAAGTAACTTACCTTATTTTCGGAAAAAAAATCCCCAACATGACTAGAAATTCCTGCAACATATATTTGATGAAGAGTGTTCGTAAGTTTGGTAAGTTCAGATCAGTGAGGTAAAATGCGGAGGCAGGAGAGAAGCTTCAGTGGGAACTTGAGTGAATAAAGACCTAAGAAGATGTAGTAATGAAGGGAAGAAGATTAGCGTGAGAGGATATGGAGCTGTCATTAACGTCGCCACAGATTGATAGAAAAAATATCACCGTGGATATTTTTAACTAAATCACGAGAAATTAAAACCACCACCAGAAAAATTCCCAAAACAGGTGATTGGTGGGGAAAGTTACGGTACCTAACCTAACCTAAAAGAATATGGCCAAACCTAACCTATCCAACCTGACCTGCATTGACTTGACCCCACCCCACCTCCATCACCTTCCCTGTTTCACCAGCGTCACGGCCTACAGTGTATAGTTTTTGCCATTAGACATTTAAACGTTTCGGACCTCCCAGGGAACTTCCACCCGTCACATAGATAAGAGAAGATTTCTCTCCCTCAGCGACTCGGGAGGCAGTGGATCTATACTAGTTTGTTTTCCTTATGGGTCAATGTTACTTTTACCCATTTGTAGGCGAAAGTTTCCTCTGGTGTGTTAAGCTCAGGGAAAGTTCTGAAGTTAGAGAAAGGGTGGGGTGATGGGGTGGAGATCGGGTGATGGGGTCGAGATGAGATGGGTGGAGGTATGTGCTGCAGTTTTCAGTTATGGCTTAATTATGTACAGTGGCTAAAACAACTGTCTGTACAGGTGGGGGTCGATATGCTCGGAAATTTTACATGTGACTAGTGACAGCCTTCATATACCAAAATTTATCGTCCATGGTCTCATAATTGTTTCCCACAAAGTATGCACAGATAGTTGTTTTAGGTACTGTACATTATGCATAAATAGTTGATGAAAAGCTTGATCATGACTGAAGACTATGGGTCAACTCTTGGTTTACATGTATGAAATTATCGTCATTAATTTAAGTTTGTATAGTAAGTGTAAACGGCTGCGATTCTAACCCCCCCACCCACCTTTCCACTCTCCCACCCATCCCCATTCACCCCCCACCCATCCTTCTACTCCACACACACACTCACTCCTTAACTTCTTGACAGTGATGAAAACAGGCTTAAACACTAGGATAAAATAATCTACATACACACCTCAAAGTAAGTGTACTTTTCTACCTTTTTTGTTGAATTTAGGCAATTTTTGGTGAGCTGGAACCAATTACCCAAAAACCCATTGATGAAACAATGGTTTCTGTTTACGAGTTTTTCGGTTAACGAGCAACCTTCTAGAACGGTATGGTTAGGTTAGGTTTGGTATACAAGTAATTATGTTTAGTTAGCTTATATTAGATTGTTTGATTTGGTTAGGTTGGGTTTGGTTAGATTAACTTAGGTTTGGTTTGGTTTAGTTAGGCTTGGTATGGTTAGATTAACTTAGGTAATATGTATTTGCAAGTGACCACATTCAGTAATCAAGGAAGCATAATGATGTCACCAGCCATAACCAATTAGAATAGCTATCAGAAATACAGATGAACGGACAGGAACCACTGTCATGGGTTAAAGACATTCTTACTAATATTAATTCCTGATCTTTTTATCTCGTCCTATTATAACGGGTTTCACTTGACAAACACATGACATCCGGTAACTCCAGTATCTTTGTGTTGTACATTTCTCTTGTGATCTTGAAATATTTAATCTGGTCTCCCCAGGATCTTGTGTAGCTATATTAGTTTAAGGAGAATTATTGGGTTATTTGATATTACTATTTCTTCGTGTCAGGTCTCTTCATGTTGATATTAATGTAGGTACTCTTCAATGAATATTGTTAATGGCTTCTGCATCTTTTTCAAGATATAAATGGAGACTTCATGGTGCTACTAGCTATAGCGTGCACTTAGAATGATATATTTAGTCTACTTAACCTAACCTCACTTAAATATACAAAAACACTAAATCACAAAGAAAATTTTGATAGTACACATTATAAAATATTGGACATATTGTAGTAACAATTACTTCTTTTTTACTTAGTGTAGGGCCTGATCAGACACACACATGCCATACTAAACAGTGTAGTAGTGTACAGTATGGTACACACATTTTAACTGACCCATCATCTTATAGCTCTTACCAATTCGGTCTGGTTTTTTTTTTGTATTTAAATCTGATTTTTTTTTGGTATAATCTAACAATAATAATAATATTTATTCAGTACTGTAAGGTTTTCATGCAGATTTACTGGATACCTTACAACCTCTGATGGATTTTTGTTACGATGCTTTACCACCAAAGTTGTATTATTATCTTTACTGTATGATGGCTACTTACTGTAGGTTGGACAATGCAGTATTAACTTACTCAGGCTTGGTTAGGTACAGTATATGATAAAATATTTTGGGAATATCTTTCATGATATTGCAAACATTTTAAGGTACATTACTTTTGTTTTAAATTATTCATATTTGCAGATTATAAGTGTGAAGCATGGCTAAACAAGAGTTCTTGAAGGCAGTAGAACAAGCTGACCATGCTGCCTTCCTTACAATCCTCCAACACTATGTAAGTTGTATACCTCACTCTTTTATTCAGTCATGCACTTAAAACTTCAGTGTCATACGTTATTGTCATGGTTGAGGTATAGTCACTGCCACTAAAGTTTTGGGGAGTGTAACATACTACATTATGGACATGGTTGAGTTATTGTCATTAACACTAAGGTTTTGGTGATCAACTACCGTAGGTGTCATCCCACTTGAATAATTCCAGTCTGGGCAATCGGATGTTTTGACGATGAGATTTTTTGCCATCCACTTTCAGATAATTATGGTTGGTTATGTTTGATCAAATTGTACAAAATGAATGGTGGTCTACATGCAGTGAACAACTAATTAACAAACAAATGTGGAAGGAAAGATAGACATTTAACTGTCAAGTTTGAAAGTGAACACACACACACACACAGCCCTCCGTGAGACAAGACGTGTCCTATAGGTAATCATGATTGGTAGCCAGGCCAAGCCTGTTTGGCCCTGACCCCCCCCCCCCCTTTCCCTCCCATTATAGCCCGACTCCTTACCTACCTCACTACACCGGGATTTATCAGCAAAACATTCAAGTTATCAGAGTAATGATTGGACCATTAATGTATTCCAAGGAAAAACACAAAAACAGGCATGATTCACAGCAGTGTTATACCAGATTGTGGACACCTTGTCAGTCAACTTCAAAGTGCCAGTGACAAGGACCACCGCGGTGTTTACTGTACATATACCGTGAGTACTGTTTCGATGACCTCTTAGTGCCAGAGACAAGGACTCGCAGTGTTTATGACGAGACAAATATTAACTAGTGTCAGGGGCCCTCAAAGTGCCGCCATTGAGGTTATGCCCGCCGCGGACAAACACTTCTGTTCGTCCACAACAACAGATATTAACAGATTCCCACCAGTGACAAACTCCAGATGTGCCCTGGATATCCCCGTGGCAGTGTTATTGCACGACTTAAATCATTGAACGTATTCCATGCTTGCAGCTGTAAACAAGGATGTCATAAATAGAAGGCCCATTAGGACCATTACCTCCACTAGAAAACCAGAGAAACCTACTCCCGACAGACTGTACCAATACACTGAAGTTCCCCGAATATGGTACGATCTCCCCTCCTTACTGCTCTCCAACTTCACTTCCTTAGCAAACAAATTTGACAAATTGGCAACCACAGTCCAATCAACTGCCGCCAACGTCGCTGCTATATGCGAAGCTTGACAAATTGTTCCTGAAACATGCCACATTGAGGGATATCAACTCTTTCATCACCTTCATTCACATGGACATGGAGGGGGCGTTGCCTTCATCTGTCAAGATGAACTTCGCCCATCACTCCTGATTGTTTTAGTCGCAGCTGATGTGGAGGCATTATGGGTAAGTGATGAGTTCGTGTGGCGCGGGTTGGCACGTGACACTGTCACGTGCCAACCCGCATCACTGCTTCTATCATCTACTGTGTGGCATACCACCTGCCTCACTCACTCACCCACCCACCAGAGACACTCTTTATCAATCACCTCATTACTACCTCAGAGTTAGGTACCCATGTGCCAAGCTCATACTATGCGGGGATACAGTGTTGCTCATTTATACTTAGAGTAAGTCCTCGCTTAACGTCGGGGTTACGTTCCTGAAAATGCGACGTTATACGAAACAAAGTTAAGCAGATAAATTTTCCCCATAAGAAATGGATAAAATACGGGACTAACGTTCCTGAGCCTCCCTTTGCCCCATGATATACACTACATGTACAGAAAATCATTGCCATTTCTATAGAAAACAGTGCATGCATATACAACTACTAAGTTGGTATTGGCATTCACCAATGGGTGGAGGTGGTTCAGCGAGTGTGTGGTGGGTACTGAAGCGGTGGAGACGGATGGCCGGAGCCAGGAGGGTGGCAATTCACTGAGACCTGGCGGGTAGCTCCTTCTCCCTCTCAAAAGGTTTAAAACCTCTATTTTTGTAGCAAGGCTAATGGTCTTACGTTGCTTGTTCACAACACTAGCATCAGTAGCACTTGATGGGCACTTGGAAGCCATTTTGAATGGTTACAGTACACTATTAAGAGCAAAAACACTTAAACACTCAAGAATACTGTGGAAGCCTAACAAAGACTGGCAGTGCTTGGGGACGCAGTGACGTTCCCCTGCCAGATGAAAGAGGGTGAACCGCTGAAAAAAGTAGTCCATGATGACGCAAAACGACGTTGGACCGAGTCACAGGGACGTTAAACGAATTTTTGGTCTCTAAAGTTTAGCGACACAGTACCGAAACAACTTAAAGCGGCCCGACGTTAAGCGAGGACTTACTGTACAATCAATTTTTGTGGGTGGACATCAGCTGTTCTGTTGTGTCTGGCAGTGTGGCAGTCAGTGTTTCCAAACAAACTGAGTGACTCGTCATCTCCTCGCCACTTATTCTCTCCCTCTAGCACCAGCTCCATGATCATCACCACTACCTCCTTTATCACCAGAGCAGATTAGCACGATGTCCACTGCACAATATCCCTCCCACATTTCTCCCTCCCACCCACTGCATATCACTGAGACACTGCCTCTCATTCTACTGTGACTTTCATTGATAATACAATATTGTACAGTACTGTCGATTTTTTATTTTTTATTCATTAATTAGTAAATATATGTTACTAGTATTATATCTTTAGTGCGCCTACACGTTTTTGGGGGTATATTTTGGTCAGTTTAGGGATGCATCTTTGGGGTCGTTGGACAAAACTAATTTTTCCCTTATGTTGTGTTTCAAATGTACACTTTTGCTTATCACGGTAGTTTTCTGGAACCTAACCTCAACGATTATCAAGGATACATGTACTATATGTTTCCACTACTATATCAGCTTGTGGTGTTGACTTGTATTTTCTATTTTGGTGTTATCTTTTCAGTCATCCAGCAATTTTTAGGATTTTAAGTTTTGGAATCAGTAGTTTAGAAAATTCTAAGACACTATTCTTCAATAGCATTTCTTCTGTTCATTATTACTTTCAGAGAAAATTGCAATAAATTGTTGGAAATCTTCTTATTTTTTCCAAGTTCTTGTTATTGTTTCAATCGTCCAAGAGAGCTCCTCTGTGTTCGCTTATTGGTTACTATCCTCATTACACATGCGCAGTTGTTCTCTGGACATTGATTGGTTGATATGATTTTGGATCAACCAATCACAGCTTGGTATACCAGTAGGTTTCAGAGAAAAGAGGGCAAGTAAAAGGACCTGTGGGTGACGAGGAGAAGGATCTCATGACCCTAACTCGGAGTCTTCTGAGTCTAATTAAGGTGAGGTTCAAGGTTAGGTTTTGGATTATTCTGACATTCAGTTCTATCACAAATTACTACTTTTTGTGATTTTTCCCAACCCAAACCCTATTTTTTGCTATTTTCTCTGAAAGTAATCACAAACAGAAGAAATGCTGTAGAATAAAGGTGTCTTAGAATTCTCAAACTACTGATTCCAAAACTTAAATTCCCCTAAAATTGCTGGATGACCGAAACGATAATTTTACCTCTATTTTTGTCTAATTATTTTATACTTTGTGTCAGGGAAGTAAACGTAGCACTGTTGATCTACAAGAAGTTCTCGCTGAGTTAAATCGCAAACAAAAGGAACAAATATGGGTCAGTCTTTATTCTTGGACTGATGTTCAACTTTTAAAATTAGTGGAGGATAATGTACCTGAGGGAGACGTGGTGGAGCCTGACCAGCCTCCCGATGAAGAAAGAAAAGGCCCGCCACAGAAGGATGGATCAGTCAGCCAGAGCTGTCAAGATCCACCACAAATTGAAGGATCGGCCAGCCAGAGCCATCAATATCTACCGATTAAGGTAAGTTCAGTTTTATTTTGAGAAAGTTGAAGCTTGTTGGATGATATATAATATTCAAACACCAGTTATTTCAGTAAAATCTCCAATTAACAGACATCAAACTAATGAACAGGTATAGTCCATTATATGAAGGTTTCAAATCTATAAACCTTGATATAATGGTCTGTATGCTAAAACAACTGATGGAAGAGCTTGTAGTGAGTGAAAGTATGGAAGAAATTATAAATGTACAATCTCTTCCACTTCAAACTGTTAGTCAGTATTGTCAATCTACACTCACCGTGCTGTGTGAATCCTGTGAGTGTTAATGAGTACAATATATTATTATCATACAGTGTGTGATCATACATAACCAGTTGTGTCAAGTTTGCAGTCTCTTCCCATCTTTGTATACCTGGTACACCTTTGCCACTCTCAATCCCGGTAGACATAAAACACCCCAGTTTACCTGCGATTGGTTGTCTACTAAACCTCATATATATTCACTGTGAATAGTGACAAGTTGTTGAGAAACAATATCAGCATGTTTATAACCTTGGTTGAACTTGATGCCTAAAACATTATTTGGACAGTTGTTAAAATCATAGGTAGGGAGATTATTCAATATAAATTGCCGACCAACACTTCGGCCATAGGGGAGGGTAAGGTTCCAGTGCCATGTGAGGAGGATTGCCCTTTCCAATTTCTTCAATGTTTTAGCAACACGCATACATTTCCAAATACGAATAGTTCCTTTACAAAAGCTTTTCTTTGTGCATGTACAACTTATTTTATGGATGTTATATATTCATTATGCAAATTTCAATGTTCCCCCTATAACTAAATGCGTGTGAAAGCCACTCAATAAATGAGGCATATGAAACCAGAAATGATGATAGAAATATGTCAATTGTTTTAGGCCTTATCATGGGCGTAGTTTGTGGTGATGGTGTTCTTGAGTAAATATGGGTACAGTAATCATTTAATTCACTACTCTTTATCAGGCTTGCTAAGTTCCTTAAACACTAAAGTTCCTTAAGACTCCACTAAAACTAGTTTTTCTTCATTAAGGGCACTGTAATGGCAGTGCCCAGTGTGTTTGGCCAACATGGATGTTACACACAGCACCTCTGTGGCCAGAAAGGAAACCATGGACGAAGCGGCGCCATATTCAAACCGATTTTCTTGATTTTTTAAATGTGATAAGACTTTACTTACTGGATATTGATCACACCAAAAAAATTTGGTTG
>NW_024737097.1:23220317-23289676 GCF_018991925.1 Homarus americanus | reverse complement strand
TTTGTTCAGAAAAGTCTGTAATATCGAGGTCACGTTGGATGTGAAACCTCCATCTAATGAATTATATAGATATGAAACCCCATTATATCAAGGGTCTGTAGGATATGTAACCCCCATCTCACAGATTAAATGGAGAGCAAAGTCTGTTATATGGACATTTCACTGTAGTAAATAGATCTCGGTGAATATTAACAAGTCCCTCTTGTTTCACCTGAGGATTAAAAATATACTGGAGACAGAAGTGGGATTAAAGAGAGGTGAAACAAGGATTTTATTTATATCAACTACTGGTGAACAACAAGCCAACACCATTGATATACTGTACCGTATAAGTTAAAATCTTTAATGTGAAATATTAGTAAAACATGGAAGGGACAGCAGACTTGGTTGTGTATAGTATCCAGATACTAACCTAACCGTTTCATGTTCCTTCTATTCCTTTTTTGCATATATTGGGTGGTCAATAGGGAATTCTTAGCCACCAGTTGATAGTTAAAGCCTTTGAAAAAAAAATTTGGGTGAAAAGTAGGATCTTGAACAATTATTGTAGTGTATATTAGTACACTATGTTGGTGATCCATTTTTCCTATAATTATTTAACTTGAGTTGTGATAAAAAGATACACTGTACACAAATTCCCTTGAAACTTAGACCTCCAAATATTTATAAGCTTTCTGCATCTTCATTGTATAAGAATCAGAAACATGTGAACATTTAATGTGTCAGGTTATGAGAGCTGTCAATGTGTCATTTGATATATTAAAAGGGGGATGGGTTATGAAAGGATATAATTATAATGTCAAATTTACCTTATCCTGTACTGTATTTTTCTCAAGCTAAGAAAACCTTAACTAATTTCTTTCCATTCTTCAAATTTTTTTTTACTTCATGTGTGATATGAACACTTTTCTCTTTCCCCTTCCTTTCACCTTTTCAATTCATTTTCTTATTGGTAATGTTGTATATGTGCCTAAGTACAGTATACATGTATATACAGTATTTTACTTAAGTTTCTTGTATTGCCTTTCCAGGTCGCCAATGGTCTAGTCCGCATGAATGCCACTGCCCTGCTGTGTGATGCTTTCCCGCTCATGGACAGTTACCTTAATCAAGAAGAGCGAGGCAATCTGTTGGAGAAACAGTACCAGACAATTATCACCTTGCTTATTGATCCCTGCCATCTTGTCCGCATCACTGCCATCAAGGTAAGACTATGATTGTCCATGTGCTGATGATGATGTAGTTTACCTGGATCTCCTGAAGAATTAAAAAAAACCTACTTATCACACCTCATGTTTAAACACCCTAAAGGTAACCTAACCTGACCTGACCTTACCTAACACAACCTAACCTTACCTAATATAACCTAACCTAGCCTGACCTAACCTGACCTAACCTGACCTAACCTAACCTAACATTACCTAACTTAATGTAATCTAGCTCCAATACTGTACGTATTTAACGTTAGGGTGTTTAAGCATCGGGTGAAATAAGCGAAGGAGCTCACCCCCCAGTGTTCATTTTGTTACATTCCAAATATAAAATGAGTTTGATGAGCACTACACAATTAATACTGATTAGAATAAAAAGTGTCTGTATAAGAAACTAATTTGTATTATCTGTAGGGTGTGTCCAGCATCTTGGCTTCCTTCTGGCTCACGATCCCATCAGACATCATCAAGACCATTTTCCAGAAGCTGCTCTCAGATCTAGTGTACGATGCTTCCTCAGCGGAAGTTCGCACACAAGTTATTAAGGTTAGTAAATTAGTTACGTTGCTGGACACATTTATTCCCGCTTGAGAATTTCATACATGGTAAATCCCTTCATTCTGTCTCTCATCAAGCTAATATTTATTATTTTTTGTCTCTCTTCTCTAGCTACTTAGTTTTATTAGTTTTGTTTATACTGCTCTCCTTCACACAAATTCCTAAATAATTTCTAACTTTATTTTTAAATTGACCACTAGAGCTGTGTCATTAGCTGAACCACTTTACACTTGTTTCCCATATCACTATTCTTGTATTCAGTTCTCTAACTACACTTTACCATGAAACTATTTAAAAATGGCAAAGGTGTCACCTGATATCATTGGTGTAATCCTACTTTCCTTGGGAAGCTATGTCTTTCCCTGACAAATTCGTAATAAATGCTTCACTCCTTATCAAAATTTCCACTGGAGATGTCACTCAAAAGTTTTTATAGTATTTATTGTAATTTCAAAACACAATTAACAGGGTCTGACACTGTTGGTGGACTCCAGAGATGCAGCACCTTTCCTTATTGAAGTATTACCTCGCATCGCTGACGTCTTCGATGACATAAGTGCCAATGTTCGTATTGCATTTGTTAAGTTACTGTTGAAGGTGAAATCGTCAAAAGTTATCAGGTAAGGAATAAATAAATCACCTGATTTACACTTGTCACAAAAAGTTCTCAAACAGTTGGTCACGAAGGATTTCAGAATGAGCACTATGGCTCTTGTCATCTTCGAATGGTTGGTATTCCTGGTTGTGAAATGAATCTCAGTATTTTGTAATAATATATATTGCTCGTCTTTATAGTATTTACAGGTGAAAAGAAATCACTTAATTTGCAATAAAACTTCTTCGTTTGTTTTTTTCATATTGTACGACCCTTATAATGTTTGATAACTTTTTATGGCAAGTGTACCTCCACCTCCCTTCTTCTCCCTCAATGGGGTTCTGTATTAGCTGGAATGGTGAAGGCTCAAAGGACAAATCCTTATTTATAACCACTGGTTTTCTTGATACTAAGGTGATCTGTTTTATGGATAAGACCTGTGGAACCTCAGGCCTTGCTGCCTCAAAGCAACCACTGGGTCAAGTTACAGTCTGTTAATACAGTATTTGTCCCACTTTTTGTGGGGGGCACGGACTTTTGTTAGAATTGTTTAACAGTGCTCCCAGTCCAAGGTAGACACTTGCTGGGGTTGTTTACAGATGCCGTCCCTCTTAATGGGACCCTGACCCTCTACCAAACTACTGCTTCTCCTTTACTTCCTCCTCTGGGTTTTAAATTGGAAGTTTATGTTAGTCATCTATTTATCCATCAGTTGTATGTGTGTTATCAAGTTTGTTTTGACACAGCTCCATTTATCCATCATTTGTGTGTGTTGTCAGGTGTGTGTGCCCATTTCCCTGGCTGAATCGTAGATGGATATGTCATTATTTCAGCAGTTATGATGTTTGCACTTGTTATCTTAAGAGCCAATGACTAAACACTTGGATGCCAGTGTTGTACTTTGTGGTTGAGTAATTAGATGTACATCTCAGAAAACATATAAAGATATTTCCTTACCTAGAATTTTTTCAGTAGTGTTCGTTTTGTTATTGTTGTTTTTATTATTATTATTATTATTGTTGTTATTATTATTATTAGTATTAGTATTAGTATTATTATTATTATTATTATGGGTAATCCACAGAAGAATTTGGGAATACTGTACGGTGTACACATTGTCCTGTCCATTGATTTGCATTACAATTTTTAGTATTTGATGACAGATAAACTTAAGAGTAAAGCATGACTGACCATTGTTCACCCCATAGATACTGGGATATCATACCGGTGCCTCACCTCCTGCACAGGATGGAGGAGGACAAACCAGTAGTGTGCAAGTTACTTACTCAGCTCTTACTCAGTTCCTTCCATCCTGTTCATCAAGAAGATGAGGTCAGTTGGTGGCTGCTCTAGTCACTACTATACTGTACTCGTGTTTTAGGAGAAAGCTATAGTATATTCACTTTCATAGATCATATTTAGAGTAAGTCAGCAATTTTTCTTTAGGTAAAAAGTATTTTGCTGTTTTTATATTCCAATGAATGTAGAGGGGAGGAGAACTTGGGGTAGGCCAAAATGACATGTTGAGAAAATTTTTTTTCTCACGGATAACCACCTGGTGACTGAGGTCGTAAGAGTGTGTCCACATGAGCGTACATTTTGTTGACAACGTGTGATCGACAAGACGAAATAAGGCACGTGGTTCTGACTGGTAGGGTGCGTCCGTGTGCACTAGACCTCCGTTACTTCTCGTTCATATGTGTTGGCTACAAAACATACTGTACCCTTGTATGATCGCACCCTAAGGCCCGAATTCAGAACAGTGATTTGAAACCGCATGAAGGTTTAAACCAAGGATCGGGCGAAGATTGAAGATTGTTGGTATTCAGAACGCTGGCTTGAGCCAACACAAAGATTCAAACCGGGTTTAAGATCCGAATTGTCGATCCTCGCATTAATCCAGCCTGGAGGCATCTACTTGACAGACCTGTTGGCAATGGTTTACCTCTACCTCCCATTCATCAGCTGATGATTGCTTTGAGAATCTTTGCATTGATTAGTTTCTGGGTAAGAAAGATTCTGGTTACTGAATGAGTTATGGTAATGTGTTACAACACTTTCGTGTTTAGGGTCCCTGAAGATCAAGTCTGTAAATGTAAAGAACGCTGACGCACTTTATTTTCATTGTTTTTCTTTAGGAAAACTATTTTGATGTATTTTCAATATAATTGAATCAATGCTGAGTGCATTTTGATTTTAATGTAGTAATAAAGGAAAGTCTTTTTTAACATTACTAATCAGGGGAAATAGGGGGTTATCAGAACAGAAAGAAACCTAACCTAACTGAACCTAGCCAGGTTACTACGCTTTGCATTGATTCATCTTGGTTTGGTTATGAATATTGACACCTGTCCCGGATTATATCTACATTTTGTATGTAATTGGTCTTCCTCTATGAATTTCTTTGTTATCATATAACCACACAGCCACTTTGTAACACACTACCATAAATCATTATAATTTGATAATTTGATTATAATTATAGTCATAAAAGTAACTTTTGATGTACAAGGAGAGATTTCTCCTCCTTCGTAACAACTCGTCAGGTCGTAGTTGCCGCCGTAATTTTGTAAACATTACTCTCGATGGTGATTGGCTGTTGTAATGCTGTAGCTGAAATGTGATTGGCTGGAATTTCAGTGTTCGAATCCTTGTTCATAGCTGAAGAAAATGCAACAGATTACCTGATCTGGGGTTCAAGCCGATGTTTTGAATATGGGTAATCCACTGCAGGAAATCTCGGCTCGAGGAATCCTGATTCGCACGCCTGAGCCGAGTTCAAATCCCAGGCTCAAAGTATCGTTCTGAATTCGGGCCTAAGAAATTGGGCAACCTGGAGAGCTGCCATCAGGTAATCACAGCTGACAAATGCAAGGATGTGAATTATCAGTAAAATATTGATGGTGATGAACGATCAACATTGCTGCATGTTGAATATTGCCTTTAGTCAGTTAGAAAGTGTTGCTGTATATATGTATGTGTTATGCAAGTTAACTACCTGAGAGTGAGTCTGGATACAAGAGTTAAAGTATCTGTCTGTCTGTCATTAGTTTAATGACTTTGCCATTTATTAATTGTAGGGACAAAAATTTTTCAAGATTCACTGTCGATGTCATTTTATAACCTGGTTGTAGTTTGGGCTTTAGTTTATAGAGAAGAGGTGTGGTCAAGTTAGCAGCATTCTGTAATAGAGAATCCTTAAAGAGGTTAGGTTATGTAAAGCCATAAAATGACCAATCAAACTTCACATCTTCATTTTAATGCTCAATTGCAGGAAATTTTGCAACGGTGTCTGTCGCTGTTAGAGGAAAATCGCGCTGCAGCTCGTCGATTTTACCGTTATGCCAGCAATAAGTTAGACATCAACAGCACTGTACACTTTATGCTGTTAATATGGCGCTGTGTGACGAACTATGTGCTGGCTCAACAGTCTCAGGATGCTTCTTATAATGAAGGTAACAAACATATTTTGAGCTAGGCTCTTGTGTGTGTGTGTAATAATAATAATAAACAGTTTATTATTAGAGTTGCAGCTGGTGGCTGAAAATATGTGTGTGTGTGTGTGTGTGTGTGTCAGTCATGAGTGGGAGTTAAAGTTATTGTAAAGATTTAAAAGGTATATAGTTTTATTATTGAACCAAGAATAATAAAAGGTTCAAGTAAAGTAATTTGAAATAAAACTGTACAGTTCAAGATGCACACCTGGCCTCATGAAACACCATAGAGTAGAGTACAGTACAGTACAGGGACACACCACTACTCTTGCCTTGTGTTGTGTAGATTGTTAGTTTACATGTGAATGTTTTCCAAGCTGAAATGCAGTTACAGTTAACCCCTCCCAATGCCAGACTAATTCTTGCAAGCCCTGTCCATTATAGGGAGGATTCTGTTATTGAGATTATCTACTAATGAATTGTCCACTATTGAGAAGATTTACTGCATCTATTACTTTATTGAGAAGTCTGTCATTGAGAGAGTTTACAAGGTGTGTGAAAAATACACACACAGACAGGTTGTTGTTAAGATCATGGGATGGTTTGTATTAAAACAGCAGCATTGTCCTCACTCTTTAATGTATGAGGTCTCCCACAAGTGAGGACAATGTTGCTGTTTTAATGCAAGCAGTCAAGTGATCTCCACAAAAATCTGTAAGGAAGTGTATGTACAGTGCATTTATCTTGAGGTGTCATGTGTTTTGGAAGTTTGTTTTGAACCTAATACAGTATGTGTAAGCATACATGAGCAGTTGACACGAGCAACAATATACTACACGTTGTAATTTGGAAGTATAGTTGTAGACGGTGCTAGTCTCAGAAGCTTTGCCCTCATTTCTTGAAAGTTAAAGTTTTCAAACAGTTATAGTTTTACATACTGCACATTAAAGTGAGCCAGAACTAGGTATTGTTAACATTTGTTAACAGTTTAGTTAATTTGATTAAATTTGCAATATATCATTATTAATTGAACATTATGTATGAGCCAATGAGCTACAAGGGAGACAGGGCTTGTATAATAAAAAAAAAAAGACTATAGTTTATGTTATGGTAGAGTGAGGTGGATTTCACGATGTCAGTCTTATTTTAGGTTGTTAGATGTTTTATGTGTAGCGTTATGCCAAAATTAATTTATAAGTGTCATATACTGTCAACAGAGAATGACATCAGTGATTCTACGAGCTCAGAAGAAGGTCAACCTGTTCCAGATGACCAGGGTCACCTCAAGCGGGCTGTGCCTCGCAGGGGAGTACATAGGGCTGGTCACAGTGGCTCTGCTGTCATGGTTGCTGACAAAGAAAATACAGGTGGGGGTGAGTTTTCACATACCAGATAATGTATGTAGATAATGCATATGCTTCTAATAACATTATAACACAACTTTTTTATTATTCATATTGCATGTATATTTAAGCTTTTGTATATATCAAAGCTTAATTAATATTCTGATCAGCTGTAGCATTATTAGTAGTATAATATAATGCAGCTTATATTACAGGTGATCCCTGAGGTACAGTTGCATTATGGTTTTTAAAAAATATATATATAATTAGGTGAATGATTGTAGTCCTGTATATTGAAGGCATTTTAACAGGTTCAACAATTATATTTTTGGAGATCATAAAGGTGTACTTTTTCACCTATGTAGCCAACCCAAAACAGCACCACAAGGTCCATCACTGATTGATAAACACAGGGCAGTCATTGCTGGTCACACAATAACAGTACTGTGGCCGCATACTCAAAAGCATTTACGGGATTGTATCTCTTTGTTTACCCCATAACTGGACTTAGTCTCCAATCGGTATACTCAAAACAAATACAGTCGGTTCTGCTATAACTCGATAGTTGTGTTCTTGTAAAACCTCGCGTTGTAGAAATTCACGCAATAGAAATAACAGGGCTTATGGAGAAAATAGGGTTAGGTGCAGATTACTCGAAATCGAAACAAATTTAGTAGTTAGCCTAACACAAATGATCGCACAGAATGAATAAATGTTACATTCATATCTAATAATGAAATCATACAGTAAATGTCATACTTTACCTTGAAAAAATATGAATATAACTTGATGGGGGAGAAGGTTGATGTTGAGGAGTCATGCAGACAGGAGTTGAGAGTTGTCATTGTCAGTATCATCATCATCATCAGGTGCAGTTTTGGTTGCATGGGAGGGACGAAAAAAAAAGGCTAATTCCAGAAGTGGATGGCTGTGGTTCAGTGTCTTCAGACTGCTTCTTGGGGGGTTGATGTAAAAAAGACGTCTAATGTTTGCTGCTTTGTCGTCTTTCTTCTTTCACAAAGAAGCTGTTCATAAGGTGCCAAAAAAGATTGAACACCACAAACTGCAATCCTGCTCCGATCTGCATTGTAATCATTGTCTTCCAAGATCTGCAACTGCTTATCAACTTCCCTTAGGATAGAAGACAAAAGAGAAGTGGGAAGCTCTCTTGGTTTTGCATCCTGCCCTTCATCATTTTCAGCATCTTCTATTTCCCCAGTAGCAACAAGTTGTTGTAGATCAGCTGTAGAGAGGTCTTCACAGTGGGACTCGAGCAGTTCCTCAACATCGGCACCTTCCACTTCAGCAAAGCCAACTTGCTTTGCAAGAGAAACACAATTTTCTTTTATTTTGGGGAGCTCCTCTGATGCATCAAAGCCGGTAAAATCATGAATTAAATCTGGGAGAAGTTTACGCCAAACTCCACTCAAGCAGTCCTTACTTACATCACCCCAGGCCTCCACAATGATGTCAATTGCATGCTTGATGTTGAAACTTTTCCAAAACTGAAGAACACTGGCCTTATCATCTCCTTCCTCAGTAGCTGCTGAAGAACACTGGCCTTATCATCTCCTTCCTCAGTAGCTGCTGAAGAACACTGGCCTTATCATCTCCTTCCTCAGTAGCTGCAATAAGTTTCTTAAATGTATGCCTCAAATAATAGGCTTTTAAGGCTGTTATTACTCCTTGGTCCATTGGTTGAAAGAGAGATGTTGTATTTGGAGGTAGAAAGAGCACTTTGATATTGTCAGAAAGCTCAGCAATGGTGGGAGGGCGGCTTGGCGCATTATCTAAAATGAGGAGAATCTTAAAATCTATATTCTTCTTCTTGTAATCGCTTTTAAAAACATTTTCAAAAATATCCACTAGAAGGTCAGAAGAAATTTGTTCCGTCATCCAACCTTTTTTGCTTGACCTAAAGTAAACACCTAGAGTAGACTTTATGTAACCCTTTGAAGCTCGCAGGTTGACAGAATGATACACCAGCTCAGGCTTTAGCTTTAAGTCTCCACTAGCATTTGCACCCAACAACACTGTCATGCGGTCCTTCACAGCCTTAAAGCCTGGAGCATGTGCTTCATTCTTGGAAATGTAAGTTCTTGTTGGCCTGCGCTTCCAGTATAAACCTGTTTCATCCAAATTAAAAATTTGGTCTAAGGTGTAGCCTTTCTGAATCAATTTCTTTACAGTGGGAGGAAATGCCCGGGCACTTGCTTCGTCGGCACTTGCTGCTTCACCACGTAACTTTACATTATGAAATGCATAGCGGTTCTTAAAACCAGAAAACCATCCACTACTAGCACTAAAGGCAACCACGTCAGCAGGATTTTCATCTTTTTTCTTTATGTCCTCATATATTGATAAGGCTTTCTCTTTAATGGCGAGGAAGCTGGTCCCAGATCGCTTTTTCGTTTGATCTTCTATCCAAACACTTAGAAGCCGTTCCATCTCCTCAAGTTTCTTTGGTCGTGATCTCACACTTTTGCTAGCACTCAAGCTTTTCCCAGCAATACAGCTTGCTTTAATTTTTCCTGCATTGTCTCTAATGGTGCGTAAAGTAGACTCCTTTATTCCCGTTGCATGCACAATATCACATGTTCTTTTCTTATTTTCAAAACGCTTGATAACATCAAGCTTTTCTTCAAGTGTTATAGCCTTTCTTTTACGATCACCACCGGAATTGCGATCACCAGAACGCTTCTTGGAGATATTCTTCTTTTCCATATTCACAAAATTGGAGAAACCGTAAGCAAAAATCACTGAAGACGCTTCAAAACAACCCACGCGTTTCAACTGATCGCGTGATGTAAACAGAGCGCGGGTGTAAAACGCTACATACTTTGTTTTTCTCTTTTATTTTAAATTTTACAATTTACATATACTGTACAGATATACTGTATACATAAATATTACATAAATTATTTCTGCAATTCTTCACAAACAAAACACATGAATCAATTGAACATGTGATGTCGAACGTGAACTGTAAACACTGCATAACCCCGCGCCAAGCGACAGTACTGTACAGGTACACTTAAAACGTTCGAGTGGAATCGCGTTACAGCCAACACTCGTTCGCGTTTTACAAATTTCGTTCTTCTATTCATCAATCGTGTTATAGCCAATCCGCGTTGACAAAACATGCATTATAGCAGAACTGATTGTACTGTACTTTATTTGGCAATGAATTCCGTAAGTGAGCCCGTATTCGATGCCGTAACTTACAGGACCTCCTTAGCTGCTGAAACACGCTCAACCCGGATATAGTAGTCGCTATTTCCTGATTGCATAACAAAAATTAATAATATATGTTGTAATAATGCTTGTTAGACTTGTTTTATCATAGAATAATGAAAATGTTTTGTACATCAACATACTAAAATACCATATTACAGTGGTCCCTCGGTTAACGAGCACAATTCGTTCTAGAAGGCTGCTCGTTAACCGAAACCATTGTTGCAATGGGTTTTTGGGTAATTGGTTCCACCTCACCAAAAATTGCCTAAATTCAACAAAAAAGGTAGTAAAGTACACTTACTTTGAGGTGTGTATGTAGAAGGCTCCTGGATGATGATGATGATGATTGGAATTAGAATGGGGGTGGAGGAGAAGGGAGAAGAGAAGGCATTGGGGTGGAAGAGAAGTCACCCCATGGCGCTATTTCACCCATAAAATTTTAGTTCACTTGGTGTAATTCAAGATTATTTTCTTTAAATCAACACTGCACTGCATTGTACTATATATTGTCAATATGTAAAATAAATTTCAAATTGACCAATGATTTGCTTGGAAACAGAAAAAAAGCGTTTAGTTGAAGAGAGTCTGAAGCAAGATGTTACCTCCAGTGAAAAGACAGAGAGACTGGCGCCTGTATGGTGTGTTGACAGGCTGTATGGCGTGCAAAAAACTAGCTTCCTATACTTCAATTGTGTTCAATAATTGTTAAAATGACTAAAAAATTTAATATAAAACTTAAAATTATGAATAGTATAAACTTCTTGATATTTACTAAAATAGTAAGGAATTTAAGCCCTAGAACCGATTACTGTATTGGCAGACTAATACTACAGCTGGTGGACCGCCAAATGCAAGCGAAAACATGTGGAGGTCGGCTCGTAAAAAACTCGTTAATCGAGGGATTGCTCGTTAACCGAAGTTAAGAATGTTATGGAAGGTAACTCGTTAACCGAGGGACCACTGTACAGTTTGTCTTTTTTCTTTTTTTTACGATATGAAGAGGCTTGAGTGTTTCTATTTATGGTACAAATATTTTTTATGACTTGAGTAAACTTGCAGATAGACCTCATTAATGTACCCATGACTCAGTTAAATATTACCTAACCCAATCTAAGTTCATCAAACCTAATAAAAAAGGGTGATAAAAATTAACAGTGGTATAGCATTTTTTCTTAGAAAAAGAATTATGTTCATAGATTCTTTATCCGATACATTCAGTCGTGATTTTTTTTCGTGACAAAATTAGGGAAATGTATCTTTCCCTAACAAAATCTAATCTTAACTGATCTTACCTTACCTTATCTAACCTAACCTAAGAAAGCCGCAATGCACATGACAAACAAATTCTCTAGAAAAAATTTCAATATATTTAAAAAAAATACATTTGCAGAGACAATAAACTTTTCATAATCATTTCTCCGACATATAAAGGTTAGGTTAGGTGGTTAGTATATAGGACTAAGCCGTGAATGAGTTATTTGTATTACTGTTTATTTTCTTACTTTATTTTCATCAGTGAGTTTCTATATGGTAATCATTTCTTGTGCAAAGGTCTTGCTCTGTAGATATTTAGGTGCCTAGGCGCGCACTAATTTGTCTTCACGGTGGTAATGAGGCCACACTCTGCTGCGGCGCTTTTCCCCGGGCTCGCAGCAGTTTCAGTTTCAGCATGACGTGTGAAGTTGTCGCCGGTCTTATATGGACGTAATTAGTGAATTTAGGAATAAAGACAACGAGACCCTTCAATTGTTCAAAGGCCATGGCATTGTTCCTTTAAATAGAGACCGTTCACACTGCGGGAATCCCTGTGCTTTCAGACCGGAAATAAATTTGTTTATCACTTCCTCAATGCCCGAATTCTCCCGCCATCACAATAAATCACTCCAGCGCCCTGGCTGCATAAACGCCGATGTGGTCGTATCAATTCACGTTCAGAAAATGCCTCAAATTTCACCATATCATAGTAAGTTCATTTTGTTTAAAATACTGGAAGGGGGTAGATCCCCCCGGTAAGAAATTTAGGTAAGGTTCGGTTGGTTAGGTCTTTTTCATACCAACAATTATTACGTTAAGCTTATTTTTTAAATATCCATTTTTGTAATACATTGGCACAAACTACAACAGTGTCTACTATAAAAACAGTGAAAATCCGGCATTTATATACAGTACAGTAGTACCCCGCTTAACTCGGTCAATAAAACCCACAGGGTACCGTGTTAAGTGAAAACCGCACTAAGTGAACAACAGAACATATGGAATTAATTCCAATAGAAACTGGCCTGATCCCCAAACTCCACTTTTTCCGACACAATACCTATGTTCTTGTAAAAATAACATCTTAATTTTATGATGGTACATGCACACAATTAATACTTAAGAGAAATAGAGAAATACAGTCGCCAAGTTAATGTCCATTCAAATAATGGACTCAACTCCCTCCCCCTCTTCTCACACTACACTGCTGGCTCTTCCCTCTCTGAGAAATTTTTGGGGGAAAACCACTAAATTTTAATAAATAATACCTCAGATTAAAGTTAGGATAATATAATTGACATTGCTGGATTCCTTGTAAGACCAGGAATATTTTGAATATAAATGTCATATATTTTGCACAAAAGATAACATATTTACTCAGAGTAAACATTACATCTAAAATTTGTATGTGTAAAGCAAAAACTATGATGTTTATATTCAAAATGATCATCAAATTATAAGAATTCCAGCAATGTAAATTATATTCTGACCGGGTAATTTGTATCAATTTTATGAGCTAAAACAAATATCTTCAGTTAATAAAAAAAAAAAAATATTCTTCACAGGGAAACAGATGGTCGGTCGGTCCCTCCCTCCCCCCCACCAACCGTCCCTACCAGATGTGTGGGAAAACCAGAATATATACCTTTTTAGTAATAAATAATACCTCAAACTAAAGTTAGGATAATATAATTGACATTGCTGGATTCCTTGTAAGCCCAGGAATATTTTGAATACAAATGTCATATATTTTGCACTAAAAATAACATATTTACTCAGAGTAAACTTTATATCTAAAATTTATATGTCTAATGCAAAATTTATGATGTTTATATTCAAAATGATCATCATATTGTAAGAATTCCAGCAATGTAAATTATATTCTGGCCGGGTAATTTATATGGATTTTATGAGCTAAAACAGGCAGTCAGGCAGGGTGGCGGGTGGGTCGAATCAAAAAATAGCTCTCGAGCCGAACACTCACCGCATATACGTGGAAAAAACCCGCGTTAAGTGAAAGTTCGGCTCTGGCGAGGCACTGCGTATACGGTAAAACGCGCTAAGCGAAACCGCGTTAAGCGGGGTAATACTGTATTTGTTTTCGATCAATTTTGGCCGCGGGTTAGTCATGAATAATTACTGGTAAGGTAAAGGTTTGTTTAGGTTAGGTAAAAATTAGGTTAAGTGAAGTTAGATTAGGGAACATAAGGATTGGGTTAAGTAAAGTTAGGTTAGGGTAGATAAGGATTGGGTTAAGTAAAGTTAGGTTAGGGTAGATAAGGATTGGGTTAAGTAAAGTTAGGTTAGGGTAGATAAGGATAGGGTTAAGTAAAGTTAGGTTAGGGTAGATAAGGATAGGGTTAAGTAAAGTTAGGTTAGGGTAGATAAGGATAGGGTTAAGTAAAGTTAGGTTAGGGTAGATAAGGATAGGGTTAAGTAAAGTTAGGTTAGGGTAGATAAGGATAGGGTTAAGTAAAGTTAGGTTAGGGTAGATAAGGATAGGGTTAAGTAAAGTTAAGTTAGGGTAGATAAGGATAGGGTTAAGTAAAGTTAGGTTAGGGTAGATAAGGATAGGGTTAAGTAAAGTTAGGTTAGGGTAGATAAGGATTGGTTTAAGTAAAGTTAAGTTAGGTTTGGCAAGGTAAGGTTACGTTACGTTAGGGTAAGGTACATTTAATTAATACTGCAGCAAAAAAGTGCACGACTACTGATTGTATTAAATAAAAAACCTATGAAAAAATACATTTTTGTAAGAATTATTATTTTTTTAATTTTATCCCTTCTCTCTCTCTGGTTTTACGCGGTATTAAACCCATGAAGGTCCCCGTATAAAGCGAAACGCGTAAACACAATAACAGAACCTATGGGATTAATTGAAATAGAGACTGGGCCGACCGCCAGACTACCCTTTTTTGGGCTATCGCCGACACAATACGTAGTACATTGTAGTAAAAATAACATCTTAATTTTATGATGGTATGCACACACCATTAATATATAAGAGAAATATCAATAATATTAGGTTTTTTAACACTTAAGTTAGTAGAAGAGATGGCTGGGCACACAGGCATGGGGGGTTGATTCCGAGGCAGAGGGCAGATTATTGGCCCTCTCCTGTATCTCTATCCACCACAGAGGCTAGCAGGGCCTCATCGTCAAACCCCTCAAAGTCCACATCCTCACTATCACTGATTTGGGCTGGCTGTGGTGAATGGCAGGTGAAGAACTCAGTGATGTTTTGTTGATGGCTAGCATCGATTTGGTTGTGATACAGCTAAACATAGGGCTCCTGGCATTTCAACAGATGGTTATTCGACACTTCATAGCGATGAATGACTGGGTCTTTGGCAAGGAGGAGCTTCATTCTTTCAGCTAACTCAATGATTTCCTTCACATCAGCATGTGTTAGTTTCTGTTCTTGTTCTTCTGTAACACTTAGCTGTTCACTGACGTCATCATCTTCCAACATCTCGTCCGCAGTCACCTCAGGTTGCCTGATTACCTCCAGGATGTCGTCGTTGGTGGTCTTGGAGAAGCCTGCAGCTCTAACACTTTGTACAGCCTCTCTTGCATTCTCCAATGCCACAGCAACAGACTGAGCCTCGCCAGCCACCGCTTGCCGTTGCCTCCCACCTGGGATACCCTCCAACACATGACGCCACTTGACGAATCGTTGCCACAGACAGCTGCCCCCATGCCTCCACCAAGAACTCAACAGCCTTCTTCACGTTAAACAGCTTCCAGAACTGCTTGACCCGCACTTCATGGTCCGCCAAATCTTTTTTGTGTTCCTCGACCTCGCTCTCGCTATCGGTGCCACTCTCTAGGTTCTGCAGTTCATCTTTGGTGTTGGTGAAGTCCTTCAGGAGCCGAAACTTCTTGGCGGAGAAAGCAGCCTTCACGTTGCAAATCAACTCTTGATCCAATGGCTGGATTAACGACATAGTGTTAGCAGGAAGGAAGATCACTTTTACGTTAGGGTGACGATCCAGCAATAGGGGTGAGTGTCCTGGTGCGTTGTTGAGGAGCAACAAAATGTTGAATGGCACATTATTTTCCACGCAGAATTTCTTGATATCAGGAACGAGACAGTTGTCAAACCAGGAGAGGGACAGACCTTAGAACATCCATGCCTTCCCTGAGGTTAGCCAGTGGACATTTAACTTGCTCAGGTCCATATTCTTGTAGGCATGCGGCTTGCGGGCTTTGTGGATCACAGACAACTTCAGCTTAGCAGTGCTGGAGGCATTGGTGGTGAACAGTACAGTGATGCGTTCCTTCTTCATTTTGCGTCCCCGGCACTTGCTAGCAGACTTGACTACAAAGGTCTTGGATGGCAATTTCTTCCAGTACAACCCTGATTCATCCATAGTGAACACTTGGTCGTCGGTGTACTGCCCTTCCTCCATAATTTTCCGTAAAAATGGGGGAAAATTCCTGGCGGCAGCCCGGTCGGCACTTGCTCCTTCTCCAACTATCTCAATATTCGTGATCTTGTTGCGTCGTTTAAAACCTCACAGCCACCCAGCGGAAGCACCGAAGCGCTGATGGGCTTGGGCTCTGCAACCCCCATTTTTTTTGCTACTGCTGCATAGAGTTCTCAGGCGTAGTCCTGCAGTGCCCGAGTGTCGACCGCCATGTTCCTTCTTGACTGACGAATAATGTAGCTTTCCAACAAACTCTCGGTCTTCAGTAGCACCTTATTGTGGTAATATTTCACCAGTGAGGCACCTACAGACTTGGTAATGTTCATGTGTTCATTTATTTTGCCGGCATCCTTCTTGATAGTGTGGATCGTTGATTCATTCACTCCATGTTGTCTGGCCAGATCCACCTGTCTCGTGCCTTTTTCTAACTCCTGGACGGTCTTGTACTTTACCTCTTAGCTTAAGGCGCGTCGCACCTTCTTGGGCTTGGGCCAGGTAGTTCAGGGCTTCTTGGGGGTGGTGGAGGTCCAGCGGAAGCCGTTGTGTAGAAAGAAAAAGCAAAACCTGTTCCTGGGCATGAGTGAATATATGCGGGGACAGTCAGACTGGTGCGGCTGTGGTCGAGAGCGCGGGCGGGAGCGGTGGCAAGGTTAAATTGACCAATCACAGCGCTCGGCGGAGGGGGTGCGTGGGTGGTAAGGATACGTGACCCAATCACAGCCCGCGACATCAGCGGTAACGTCAGCGCCCAGCACCTTGCCCCACCGCTTACCCCGTATATGATGGCATTTACCGTATTTTGGTCATTGGTTAGCCATTGTACTCAAGTATTACTCTTCACTAATGACCTTGAAGTATGTACGTCTAGCAACTATCACATGCGTCGATATCAGCTGATTTCTCCTTCTCTTGTGATAGGTTGATGATTTTATTAACTGAGCTACGATTGGCCAACAAGCTCTTGCAACGCCATCTACCTTTGGACAGGAGAACTGAATTTATAGGGTAAACACCAATGTTACAGACTGCTTACGGATCCCGGATGTAAATTGAGTATGGGAAATTTACGGGACTGTAAGAAGTCTGGAAATTATGGGACTGTATCTCTGCTACTGTACGTAATTGATGAAGTGTTTTGAGTATGCGGCCCCTGTACTATACAAGGGCTCCAGTGCAGTTTGATTATCAGGTCTTTCACTTGATAATACTGTACTGTACATTACTGTAAATAAGACAAACACCATCACCACAATGTTTTTCACTCAAATAAATAAACACTTTACAATCGCGTTGACTGCAAATGTACATAAGATGCAACAGCAGTCACAGTAAGGAACACTAACGATGGCAGATCGGAGCAAATTTAATGTAGACAAGGAATAGTTACGGCTGGGGCCTAGAGTTGGCGTGTCGATCACTTTGAGACTTGTGACAAGATAGTTACTCATCGTAGCGCGGCAGAAGGCTTGGCGAGTGGAGGCGGTTGATCGTAGGAGCGATCGTTAAACCAGGTGTGACCGTTTGTAACTTGGGGATGGTGTTAAAAGTGTGACCACATGGTAACTCAGGGGTTACCTGTATTTGCTAACAAGTCAACTTGACTAAATAATGTCTGGGTTGATCTACCCATATTTTTCCAAATTTTAGGATGGATGAAAGGAAGAAATATCAGGCAGGTGAAACACATCATTAACCGTAACCTCAGCATTGACTATAATGCTTCATAATAGTTCACTGAAGTTCAGTTGTGAAACTTGTTTATGCGAGCACTATTACATGAACTTATAAAGTGACTTCACTGTACTGTATACAGTTTATAAGTAATCTTTTAACATTAATTACATTTCTTAATCTCACTACTTCACTTAGATAAATTGTTTTGTATTTCTTGGTTTTCGTTTCCTTCTTGTACCAGCTTCTGTGTTGTCATAAATCATTTGTATTAATCTATTAACTGTCATGCATGCCTGTACAGGTACCACTTTTATACGGGTTTAATCGCTACTAGCTTTGCATCTGTGCCTATAGTGTACCTGGGAACATAATCTCTCAGTCTAAATACAGTGTCCTATCACATAACTTGTGTGGAATCTTTTCATACCTGTTCTTGTACTGTTTTAAGACTGGGAGTGAGTTTTGTTGAAGGGAAGAGCCAGCTCTTGTATGTAACATGATTCTCAGTTTAGTCTTGGCCTTTGGAATCTTTGACTGGTCCCTGGATTTTTCTGATTTATATACCGTATTTGCTGGCATATAAGACGCACCCCTATTTTACATGGATATTTTGTGGAATTTGTTTTGTTTTTTGTTTTTTAAGTAAGTTTCGTCATACAATTATTGAAAGTGATTTTAAAGTGGTTTTGTAGGGGAAAGCATGTGATTTTGTGCTTGTAAATGCAATATACAGTGACCCCTCCGTTAACGAACTCAATCCGTTCCAGAAGGTCGTTCGTTAACCGAAAAGTTCGTTAACCGAAACCATTGTTTCAATGGGTTTTTGGGTAATTGGTTCCAGCTCACCGAAAATTTCCTAAATTCAACAAAAATGGTAGAAAAGTTCACTTACTTTGAGGTTTGTATGTAGAAGGCTCCTGGACGATGATGGGATTTAGAATGGGGGTGGAGGAGAAGGAAGAAGAGAAGGCATTGGGGTGGAAGAGAAGTCACCCCATGGCGCCATTTCACCCATAAAATTTTAGCTCTCTTGGTGTAATTCAAGATTATTTTCTTTAAATCAACACTGCACTGCATTATATATTGTCAATGTGTAAAATATATTTCAAAATGACCAATAATTTGCTTGGAAACACAGAAAAAAAGCATTTAGTTGAAGAGAGTCTCAAGCAAGATGTTACCTCCAGTGAAAAATAAGAGAGAGACTGAACCTGGCTCGGTTTAAGCGAGGGAGGCCGGAGGCTTCGCAAGGATTTATAAAACTTAGCTCACTTTTACTCTTCTAATTTATGTTCAATAATTGTTAAAATGACTAAAAATTGAATACATAAAACTTTTAAAATTGCTGAATATTATAAACTTTGATATTTACTAAAGTAGTAAGGAATTTAAGCCCTAGAACCGATTAATGTATTGGCGGACTGATACTAAAGCTGGTTGCCCGGTCAGTGCAAGCGAAAACATGTTGAGGTCGGTTCGTAAGAACTTCGTTAACCGAATATTTTTTCGTTAACCGAATTGAAGATCCTTATGGAAGGCAGTTCGTTAATCGAAATTACGTTAACCGAGGTGTTCGTTAAACGAGGGGTCACTGTATACTGGAATCAAGTAGTTAATCATATTACCACTAAAATATAGCAATAATAATGAGGTGCGTTCCCAAGTGTGACCTTTTCATATCTTTTGTGTGGCTTTTTACCCTCCTTTTCCCCCAAAAACAATACAACTAATGAAAATTGCAAACTATATTCTTTAAATAATGTTTCTGAATGCACCTTATACAATATAAATGAATACTAATATGGTCACACAAGAGGAGATGGGAAGCCATTGTTCTCGTTTGTGTTTACAGCCGGGAGTCCGGGACGATAGTTCTATACGAGAAAATGAAGAAAATAAGACCCTGGTTGTTATTGTAGTTAAATTAATGTAAAAAAAAATATGTATGTTTTAAATATTGTTATTTAATGTACAGTAGAAGTAACCACTGATATTAAAGAAAGAGTGAGACTGATAGTGGAACGCCAATGTATACGTGCGCATTCAAGGAAACAGTCATTTATCTTAAGAATATGTACAAAAGATTCATTATTGCTTATTACTGAATATGTAGTTGATTGAATTAATGTTTATATATGTGAAATGAACAATGCAATTCATCAATAATACGTAGAATATTAAAACACACACGAGGAGACAAGACGGCATTGTTTTCGTGAGTGACGATGGTTCTACCTAAGAAACTGAAGAAAAAAGACCCTGGTTGTAGCTGTAGTGAACTTAATTTTAAAAAATTGAATGCCTGTTGGTATGTTTTAAGTAATGCTATTTTATGCTAATAAATGGAACAAGAGAAGTAGCGAACCACTAATTGTAAAGAGATAAAGCGAGACGATTGGGGACGCCAACGTATGAACAGTAAGTGCGTATATGTGAACACATATTGTCATTTCTCTACATATGAATATGAAAGCAACACTTATTTACTGTTCATATATGTTTTAAATAATATTTACGAATGTAAAACAAAAATTCTACTTGCCAATGTTGGTAAAGTCTAAAACATACCGGTAAGGACAGCCAATGAATATTGTGCAAGTTTTTACTCATGACTAAGTCATCAGGTTCAACTCTGGCTGAAGCTGTCGCTTTCCATAAAGTTGTTGCTGAAACTGTTACTGAACCTGAAGTTGATGTTGAAGCTGCTTATGATGCTGAATTTGATAGTGTAGCTGAAGTTGATAGTTTAGGCCTTCGAATAATAAAGCTTTCGAAAGAACCTTGCACAGCTGCTTTCTTTTCTCATTATACATCTTTATGTAGAGGTCATTTGCATTTATTTAAATTTTAATGCTTTGTTCTGTTAATGGATCCACTTCAGAAAATATGTTCATTGCTTGCTCCATATAATATCCACAAACCTCTCATCTTTTTCATATCAATTTAACACATCTAGTTTCTCGACTAAGCTTAGACACTTTCTATTAGCTTTTTAAACAAGATTACCATCACTTGCTCTCTTGCTCATGTTGAATAGGGATGCAAAAATGCTGTAAGAAACCTGAGAAAGTTATTCTCCTGTTCCTGTTCGAGATGTGTTAAAACAAAAGCACCCCCCCCCCCAAGCTCCGACTGTTGTTTACCACTCATTAGCAAGGCAGCTTCTTTACCTATGCGCTCTTCATTTTTTTACAGTAATTTTTTTTTTATAATACATATCGGGATTTAGTTATTATTTATATGAAATGTAATTTTATTTTATTTTTATTATATTTTGGTTTTAAATACGAATGAAATAAGGACGTAAATTGAATTGGGTCCTAAATTAACTTGAGTCTTATATGAAAAGTTGTTGGTCAAACCTTTGTTATCGGAGACTTTACTGAATAGTAACATTATACTGTACAACCCAAATCTACCTCTGATCTGAGCAGCTGTGTGGCTTGTTTATAATTTGGTCAAGAGAATTTCTGACAGGTTGTGAAACTCGTATTTTTGGCTGTGATGTTGTGTGTTGCCGCGATCGGCCACCAGGATGTAGCACCATCGCTGTTGTTTTGGCGTCATCGACTCATTGCAAATAGCTGACTGGCGGCTGAACTTTCTGTTAACATTTCTTCAATATTTCTAGGGACAGTGTACATTTACACAATAAACAAATGTTTGTTAAAGGTATTACAGTCCTTAAATAATATAAGACATGTATCTGGTGTGGGTTACATATGCTGGGGAAGGAGGTACAGTGAGATATGTGAGCTTCCCTCTGCCATTAAGCCAATGTAAGCCATTATTTACATCTTCTGCAAATTTGCCGTAAGTTTGTGATGTGATAATTTGGCTTGTTTTTCAGTATTTTATTATGAGTAATATTATTAGTAAAAAAATTTTGGGTTAGTGAACTACTGCTCGCCCCAGACTACCTAGCTAGGCACCTCCGCCTACGGCACTCGGCCTCCCATCCGTAATACGGGCACATTAGATGCAGGGTAATTTGGGATACATTTAAAAAAATGCTTCGTATATGCCGGCAAATACTGGGATCTCGTCCATTATGTAAATATAGATAAATTAAAAAAAAAAAAATTATAGCAGGAGGTAATATTTACTCAGCTCAGGAAATTTATCCCAAATTTTCCATGAATGATTTTTTGGTCTCTCTCTCAAAATACATGATTGGGTTCCCCTTTCTGTATTGGCAAACCATGTAAAATATACAGAATATTGGTTTATAAAGTATGCACATTACTGCACTTGGAAATCTTGTGTGTGTTGAAGGTAGTTTGTTAAAGATATTATAATAAAAGTTCTGGTTCATGTCACTGCTTGGGAAAAATATATGAGCAGTTGATATTTGATTACACCTGTACTGTATGTGGCTTATTGTCCAGGACTCACAGGCCAGTAGGATCCAACTATGATGAACACTTGTACAATACACAGCTGATTGATGAGTGAACACACTGTATATAAATTTGTTCCGACAAAAGATATAAGAATGGATAAATTTGGTGAGAATGCACACACAATATTATATAAGCTAATTAGGACTTACCAGAGTGTTTAGTTGCACAGCAGAAGTATATTATTTTCATGACTCGTATTCTTGGTTAAAGTAACAACTTGTATATTTATTAATCTGTTTGTCTGTACAGTAAGTCCTCGCTTAATGTCGGGGTTACGTTCCTAAAAATGCGACGTTATAAGAAACAACGTTAATCGGATCAATTTTCCCCATAAGAAATAGATAAAATACGGGAGTTATGTTCCTGAGCCTCCCTTTGCCCCATGAAATATATTAAATATACAGAAAATCATTGCCATTTCTATAGAAAATAATGCATACATATACAATACAACTACAGGTACTGAGTTTGTATTGGTATTCACTGATGGGCGGAGGTGGTAGAGCGAGTGTGTGGTGGGTAGTGAAGCGTAGGAGGTGAATGGCGGGAGGGGAGGAGTATGGGTGGTGAGTCACTGAGTCTGCGGCTGCCGAGAGAGCATAGTGTGGCCAGGCAAGAGAGGGTGATGCGGCGTAAAAAGTAGTCCGTGATGACGCAAAACAACGATTTACCGAGTCTTTGGGACGTAAATGAATTTTTGATATCTAAAGATTAGCAACCTAGTACCGAAACAACGTTAAGCAGGTGGACGTTATACAAGGACTTGCTGTAGAATGTTAGTGGTGTAAGACTAGTTATAGTCTCCTTTTTCCAAACTTTACTTGAGATCATGACAAATTTGACAACTGTTAGTTTGCTGCTCATGATATTTCCTAAGCTTCCAACAAGGTGTGACAGCTGATTGTATTCCTAAATTTTCTTATTTTGGTCTCCCAGTTGTGTACAATTCATACATCATGGCTACTGTACTGTACTTTCCTGTCAGTGTTGGAGTACCTCAAGGCTTACCTCTTGCTGCTATTCTCTGCTTACTTTGTATCAATGATCTACTGTACAGTACTCACCATTCATGCCAGTGGCAAAGACACACACACAGACACTCCTTTCCTCATGACACTAACTTTTGATGCTAACTCACACAATAGCTTACACTAATCTGCAGCTGCCACCTTAAGTATTAGTAGGATTATTTTAACTAAATTCTCAGACCACACATTTCTAACACTGCAGAGAGAGCATCTAAAACACGCAGCTTCCTCTGGTGTACTTGTCCTTATTGTACCGAAGCTGCTCATCTTATCCCTTACAACAACCATATTTGTTCTCATGGATTATTGCTCTCACATATCACAAGTAACATTCCACAGCCCTACTGGTGACTGTTACATAAACTATGATCGGTACCTCATCACCCAGCAGTTCCTCACTTCCACCATACATCTCAAGTTAATACCTTGTGCTTCTCACTCATAGAATCATCTTCCGTCTGACAGATAAACGCCAATCACACAATTTTTTTTTCATGGTTCATGAGAGGCAGTGACTGACTGAGTGGATGCAATGTTCACCTCCTGTTATAAGGTTCAGTTGTTCAATCCTGTGCATTCCCAATCCATACCCAGCTGTAAATGGGTACCCAGCTATAGTTGAAGTGAAGATAGTTGAGAGCAATGCCTCATGTGCTGCATACACATTGTCTGTGTGATAACTCCAATTTAAAGTTTTACTGAGGCCATCAAGTTTATCCCATAACACAAGACACATCAAATATTAGAGTTGTGTCTCATTGCCGTACTGAACATCTTGATGGGATCAATAATTTTTTATTTTTTTATCTATTTAACTTCCCAGGAAGAAATTTTCAAGAGATGCTATAATTTACCTCACTAGATATTCAAATGATTCTATTCTTAAACATCTTAGTTTCACACACTAATAACCACTCATTTTATCATAAATAAAATAAAGCCTTAATCTTAATCATTCTCAGTCATTTGTAATTATAAGTTGCACCAAAATTTCAGATGATTAATTTTTTATGGATCTTGAGATGTAAATTGAAACATACATATAACGAACTTCTCTCTCCATATACAGTATTTTGTTAGATGGGGGAGTTTCACACCGAACGGACCCTTGATATAACTGACTTTCATCTCTATATAGCTTGTTAGATGGAGGCTTTCACACTTAACGGACCCTCAATGTAACTGACTTTCATCTCTTTATGGGAGCTCCGGACCATAACATGCTAAAAGCCATATATTGCTGAAACGTTTTATGTGTTGCATTGTATTCCCCAACCTTTCTCTGTCCCTTGGGTGAGTCAAAGAGCCAATTGGGAACCCAGCATGTTGGTGAGAGGCCTTTAAAAAAGACTATTGTATGTCAAACATTCCTACCTGAGTATTTACCTCCATTTTAGCAGGGTATGGTCTGTAGCTCCTCCTATAGCAGAGTATGGTCTGGTCTGGTCTGGAGCTCCTCATATAGCAGAGTATGGTCTGGTCTGGTCTGGTCTGGAGCTCCTCATATAGCAGAGTATGGTCTGGTCTGGTCTGGTGCTCCTCATATGTTGTTTTGCTCTCTACAATACACATTATTGTATCTCAGGTGTAGATGATTATTTGAAAGTATAAATATTAATACAGAAATATTAAACTTAGGGAAGAGAATATTTATTTTCTGTGATTGATGAGAACTGAACATATAAAAACATCATCTAAACTGAGAACGTGTTACTATTACAGATATTATTGTATCATTAGAACATTTAAAAAGGTTGTCCATCATATTGGAATCCTGCTACTGTGAGAATAATGAAAGAGTATTTCACCTTGTATCAATGTCTTTATATAATATTTAACATTTACCTAAATACTTATTACATCTTTTGTGACTAAAATGTTTTTATAGTTTTGTAAGATTTAATTTGCATACCCGGTATACAGTGGGGTATGCTATAACGAACGTAATTGGTTCCAGAACCTCGTTCAGTATAGGATTAATCCGTTCCAGGCCCCCACATACAACCACTTAACACTGAAAAAATTCTGTGGAAAATGTAAAAAATACGGTACTTTATCTTACCTTAGTGTTATTCAGCATGCAGGTACCCCAAACACTGGCACATCACTATCACTTCCACTGGGAGTCTTGGCTTTAAGGTCCTCAAACAATTGTCTGGCCTTCTCACAAATTATAGCTTCACCATGTTACCACTTGCCATTTTTCTCCTTTATCCACACTAAGAGTAAATTTTCCATCTCTTCAATCACATTACACTTTGCTTTGCTAAGTCTAAAGATTCTAGCCACTTGCACAGTTTTTAACTCCTTCTTATTCTTCAAAATCGTATATATAGTCGATTTAGCCATCCCATATTCATCACTAAGTTTCGCAATGCTTCTTCCATTCTCACGTTTTTATAATTTTTTTCTTAGTTTCAAGGGTTATTAGCTTTCTACCGCTTTGGGACGACTCATTTTACAATTGTATACTTGTATAACAAAATAGTTATACAAATAACGCAATTCACATCAAAAGACGAAATTTCAACAATAACAGTGGTGCACTGGCTACACAATGAGAAAGATGGCGCCTGACGCCTGGCTGTGGGTCGTGTACAACAATATTCATGCGCCAGGCGAAATAGTCCCGTATTCATCCGCGTCATTGTAGGAGTTATGCTCGTTATAGCATTCTCAATTTTATAGGTAAAACCGTTCGTTATTGGAATATTCAAGAGTAGGATCCGTCATATAGCATACCCCACTGTATGTGGTCACTGTTTGTCTCCTTGGGTTAAAAGCTTGAGATACAGTGATTTATACAACAGAATTTAATGCAGATTCACAACCTAGATTTTGTCATATGTCATTCTTACTTATTGTTTATGATCAGTTAACTTTAATTCAGTTCATTTTGTAATAATAGTAATGGGAAGCAAAATAACAAAATTGTCTTATTTATTATGACCAGACTTATTAATTTAGCATGAGTAATTGTTTTTTTTAGACAAATGATTTAAACAATTTTATGTTTGGATAAAGGAGGAAAATTGACTTGTGTGTCTGGCTGGTAATATGTGGCAGCTGTGTATTTAATGAACTTCCGAGCAAATTTCTGTACCCTGTGTATAAAAAATAATAATCAATACATGTATGACTCTGATAAACGAAACCTTGTGAACGTAACTACCACAGCTTTAACATAAACTAAATGTATGCTACACCTCTCAATGCGTGTATGCGTGCTCTGTTAGGTCAAATTTTTGGTGGCGTTCTTTGGTACATTCACTAAGGGGTGTGGTGGCCAAGTGGGTTCAGTGTTTGCCTCCTGTTTTTAAGGGTCACTGGATTCATCCCAGGACACTACTCTCAGTCCAGCCAACTATAAAAGGGTTCTTAGTATAGTGACCACACTGCCTCCTTGTGTAGTGTGCTCTATCCACACTGTTCCTAATAGGCATCCAGATTTGTGGAATCACTTTCAGTACTTGAGACATTTCCATTTTCTGTTTTAGTGTTTGCATGAGACTGAGCCATGGAGTTGGTACATTTGTATCGTTTAACTTCATAAAGTTTGCTACTTAAGGAAGAATCAGTCTGCATTCCCAGTTATGTTAATTCCTTAGTGTAATTTTTTTGGCCAGTTTGAGGGCTTATTTACATACGTTCTGGCTCAAAGTCATGGATGGGATTTCTTCCATCTCTACTTGCTGTGTCAAGGAGATCAAGTCACAGTCACCCTCCCCTCTTTGACTTAAGATAAATGATGACTGTATTCATAACCAATAGTACTTCCATATTTATAAGTTTTAAGCCTAAATTTTTTTGTGATATAAGATGGTAATTGATTATAAATTATTTAAGGAACTACACTGTTCATGTCTTCCATAATCTTTACACAATGTGAATTCTTATTTTTAGCAGCTTGGCACAATTAACAACTTGCCTTTGAATGAATGTAGATTTGCTCTGGGCAACAATTGCATTGGATGGAGTGGTTTTAAAAAAAATGAAAGTCGAGTTGTTACTAACATGCGTAGTTATGTTCCGGGGCACAGAGGAGCCGAGCATCCACGACTGTGAAGGAGAGTGAGCCGAAAAGGTAAGAGTAGGGAAGGTTAATAAGGGTGAAGTAATACAGTGGAAGTATAGTTGATCTTTATGTCAAAATTATGAGCAATGTTCATAAGTAAGAAAAGTGGTAATGTATTCAACTGTGGGAAAGTTAAGAATGGAAAAGTAACATTAGTGTACAGTATTTGTGTACTACTGTACTGTATAGAGAATGTTGAAATATAAATAATTAAGTACAGTAATGTATTCAACCAAGAGAAAGGTAAGGATAATGTATGTCTCACTATTTGGATAACTGGAAAAAGTAGGATTTTTTATTTTTACTTTTCCCAGTCAGGAGATGATGTAGCAAATTTCAAAAAAAAAAAAGAAAGTACACTTATTCTTACATAAATTTAAGGATTTCCTGAAATCACGATAGCTCTATCTGAATATTGTCTTGATCATTTGATTAGATAAATTGTAAAACATAACACAGTATTGTTGAAAATATAAAAACATCACATAGATCTGTTGTCCATCTTGGTATGAGTATTTTACTCCTTTTCTTTGTATATTGAGTAATAATTGTTATAGGTGCAGTTAGCAGCAGTGATGGTGGTGAGGCAGTTGATGAGGACGATGGTGGTGACGGCTCTCCTCTAGACAACCCAGACATCATTATTGGACTCTTGGACACAGTAGTCATTTTATGGACCTCAAATGCCCATAAACTTGTACTTTCACAAAATCTAAAGTATCTAGAGGCATTAAGAACAAGATTATCAAGAAGTATGCCTCTTCTTCAAGTTCTTTAAGGTAATGAAATAAGTCTAGTGTTGGAGGCATAATGAATAGTTTATGATTCAGTTAATATTCCTACTGATAGAATCCTTTAGAACTTAACCCTTAAATGGTGGCTAAATATTACCTACTCCATCCCCATATGTACAAAATAAGAACACAAGGCATATGAAACGTCCACTGATAATGGCTGCCGTTCCAAGGGCTTAACTTTATCTGATGATGGCTGCTAGATTATGACAAAATCCAAAATATAGGTAATCAGACAACTAACACCAGAATTACCCGACTGAAAGGTGTACAGTGAGATGTACAGTATGTAATGTGACACTGAAAGCTAAGAGGGCAGCTGGGTAATGAGAGTATTAGTATAGAGGTAGGCTGAGATGGTTTGGTTATGTAGAGAGAAGTTTGGAGATCAACAGTCATGAGATGGATGGGTTTAAATAGAGAGGACAGGGGAGCTAGAGGTACCCCAAAGAATAATATGAGGAGAGGGTGTAAGCACTGATCTCAGATATAAGAACCTGATGAGAGAGGCTGTAAGAGATCATGCAGGAGGGAGAACTCCCATTATGCTATCATGGCTTACCTATATTAGTGTGGAAAATGTCTTTAAAATGGTAATGGTATTAGGGCTTCATGCAGGGGAAGGTTTGGTGTGTTATGGAGACATTGTGGTTTAATAATCCTGTAATAAAAGTAAATACACAATTGTCACAGTAAGATAAAAGTATGTTTCTTGTTTACTTTTTACTGTAGCATTTTGATTTATTTTATATAAAAGTATATATATATATATATATATATATATATATATATATATATATATATATATATATATATATATATATATATATATATATATATATATATATATATATATATATATATATATATATATATATATATATATATATATATATATATATATATATATATATATATATATATATATATATATATATTATATATATACAGTACTCTCTTTATCGACGGTTTTTTTATCGTGGGTTTGACTATCGACGGATTATTGTTGAGATTTTTATTTGCTTTATTTGAACTCCTGTTTTTTTTTTTTTTTTTTTTTTTATAATTAGATTGTTAAATACTGTACCTGGATATACAAGTAGTAACTCTGTATAGTATATTGTGTACACTTCTCTCAGCATGGTGTGAGTTTGTTTTACATAATTTCTTATTTTTATTTGCTAGGAAGAGATGTATACGACATTACTTTATCTGTCAAGTTTCCTGCCCAGAGCCCTGGTGCCCACTCTGGTCGGCCACTGTCTGTCACGTAGCTTGAGCACTGCAGCAAGATCAGGTCAGGAGTGGTTGGTGTAACAACCACTTGTAACTCATATTAGTACAATTATTTTAAGATGTTGTTTCCCTGCCTTGCAGGATAATACTATAAGTTTCCTCCACAGCCTTGATGAAAACCATAATTCTGTACCTTTACTGTTATTTTTATTGTTTATTGTCTTGGTTATATACAGTTATCCTGCCCTCATCTTTTTCTACCCATTTTTTATTAATCATATTATCATACAAGAACATTTATTGACTCCTCCATTAATTAAAAGTTAAATACTGTACACAAACTTCAAGTGAAATTTTATTTTTAAAGTGAGGGTAAGAAAGGCTCTTTAAGGGCTGCTCAAGTACACATTGCTCCTCATCAACCCTGGACCATAAATATTACAAATTTTACAGACCATAATATTTTTGAATGGTTTAGCATTTATGTAAACAACATGTTGATGTGTTTCAGGAAAATGAGGATACATATGGTCCATACGTCAATGCTCTCTGTAATTGGAATCGTGCCGATGATGTCCTAGAGCTGGCCTCGGAGTGGCTCGAGGAAGCCATGAAGGTTGGCTCACCTACCGGTGCAAGGTAAACATTCTGAAAAGTCTCATCTGTTTTTGAGTTCTGGACATACAGTAGCTAGAGAGCTCTCACCTCTTATATGGATAGGCCTTTTGTAATTTTGGTGAGCAAAAATCCTTCCAAACTGTTCCTAAACCTTTGAAAACAAAAATTAACAAGGAACATGTGTGTGGGAAGTTAGACCAGAGTATCTGAGAGGGTAAAAGTGTATGGTGTAGTGTTGGAATGTGGAGTTGCTGGATGGACTATTAGGGGGGGGTCATTTCCAGACTACTATGGGGTCAACTTAAGGTTGGGATATAAAAGATGTAGAGTATTTTTAGAGAGTGAGAAGGAAAGAGAGAGGGTTTGGAAAATTGGAATCAACAAGGAAAGTCTCATTGTTAGAGATAAAGTAATAATGATAGGTTAAGATCCACCTATAGGAATATTTATTTATTTATCTATCTTTTCACCATTGTAGTAGTTAGTCTCTTCTTTGTTATGACCTTTATTGTGCAGTGTTGTGGGGTATAGATGCCAATTTGAGATATATGTGCCAAGGAGTAATGGGGTAGTGGAGGAGATAATGAGGTGTTATTATGTCAAGACCGAATTTTAAGTTGTGAGATGGACCAGGTGTGGAGTGTCTGACCATTAGCTAGTTGGTAAAGATGAGGATCCATAGGGAAGTATTGAGCCAACATTATAGATATGAATTTTAGACTCCAAATGCCCCCAAAAAAGTAACAGTTAAAATGACCTGGTGTATGGAAAAATGTGGGGTAAATATAATTGCTGTGGACAAGAAATACAGAAATTAAGAAATATGGAAGTGAAATAGGAGACAGACAGAATTTGTACCATAGTTTGTTAGGGTGGTGTGGACATATATGATACAGTTAGCCCTTAATTGAGTGGTAAGGTTCCACATACACAAAAAATGAACACAAGAACATGAAACTTTCACATTGATAGCCACCATACATATACCTAACTTCCACCAGTGATGGCCACCATTTAAAGGCTAAAGAGAAAGGGAACTGGAAGACCTGTTGATGAAATGTTGTATACTACATCAGAAAGGTGTGGGGGGGGGCATCTTTCTGAACTATCTTCCCCCATAATTGTTTACTAAGTTAACTTAAGTACATGGGTAGTCACTTTTATGCTGTACTCATAAGTCTAGCTGCCTTAACTTTCTCCAAGTCTAATGCCTTATTGACATCTGATCTCAAACCTCAGCTAAAACTTGTAATCTCCTTTTATTACCAGCAAGATTACATTCACTCTTATGCCTGTACTGTAGTTGAAAGCCTTTTATACACTAGGTAAATACTGTAATAATGGTGATAGGATACAAAGAGGTACATTAATGTATCTAAGAATGTATTTTAGAATGTTTAAATAATACATTGAAACAGTACAATATACAGTATCTAAAACTATTGTTTTCAATATGTATGAATGTGCCTATGGTGCCTTGCGTCTCATTCCATACATCCTGCAGCATCCTCAACAAGCTATCAGATGAGATATTGCAGGCATATCTTCTGGAATAACCTACAATATGGACAAAGTTAAGTGAGTAATAATCTTGGACAATATTGTAATAATGTAGTAAAACCTCTATTTAACTTTCCTTGGAGATAAATTTATACCTAGGGTTTGTTGCATGTAATGGATTATATGAAGAGTGAAGTATCTTGCTTCATTCTTGTCTTCATTGCTGATAGAGGTTTAGTATATTACATTCCATACCCTGTGCTAACTTATCTGATTTTTGTAATTTGCATTAACACTCTTAGGTCACCGGATAATTTTTTCTATACTAAGTGAGATTAGAACACAAACTTTTTGTTTGCACTTAATGAAAATGTTTTTAAATCCCTTTATACCTTGTTATTTCATGTGATGACAATATGAACCTTATTCCATTATAAAATGTACATATTTAGTAGAGAATCTTTATAGAAAAAAGTATTGAAAAAAATTTATTTTTGCTAGGGAGAGGCATCAGGAGGCACCACACTATAACACATGTTGCAATGTACTTGCATTTTTTATGTTTCTCACCCCTCCACCCTCACCAGCAACAACAAGGTATGTTTCAAAATTCTTACAACATGTAGGAATAAATGAAATCACTGTGTTACACGAGAATTCAGCACAAGCTGTAAGAATATGCATGGTAAATGAAGATCAGCGTTATATCCTGGGTGATTTAAAACACAAAGGGGCTGGTTATGGTGACTGTGGAGTGCAGTCTACATAGTTGCCAGATTGTGCTGATGTTGCCAAATGTGTATCTTACATGTCTAGCATACATATGCAAACATAAAAAATATTTTTAATTTTCGACTTCATTTGCAAATTTAACGTATGCAAAACCTAAAACGATAATTTAGATGGTATTTTGATTTCGTGTAAAACCCATGGATATTAATTTTTTAATTTTCTCAACTTAACTCTTGCAAGTTGTTTCTTACCATACTATAGCTCTTGGTACCCACAGGCTGGAAAGATTGTTTTGAGGATTTGCTTGCCGCTGGCTGACAGAAATTTGCTGTTTTTTTACTTGCCCAAATAATGTTATTTTGGAAATTTACTCAACTCTACTTGCCCACTGGGCAAGTTCCGGGCACAAATACATTAAAAACCTTGATATATTTTGGCTGCCGGGCCGTACCCTAAGTAAACTGACATTATTGTCAATAATCTTAGTTTACAAGGAGGGAACCCAACCAGCAATTGAACTAAGGACTTGGCATAATATATTTCGAAGTTTCAGCATTTGTGTATTGTCATTCTACTGTATATATTCCTTGACAAATAGAACTCATAATCTTTGGAGAATATTGCTTTCTCACATTAAGAAGAGGAAGACTGGCTCTCTTGATTTTTCTATTATATTTTATGGATGATGCAGAGATCAAACCTTGGTGGGTCATGGGGCTAAAACTTATGAGGCCTTTTCCATCACAATGATTATCCTATGTAAAATATAGAAGCTTTGTTTATTATCCTCACCACATTTTGGGGAAAAAAGCCAGAGGTGTAATGCAATTTTATTTCACTTTGATTCAACCCGTTTACAGCTGTTTACTTCTTTTGAAAATGATCAACACTTTTGTTTGTCACAGCTGCCAGTCATACTTCATGTAACCTGATGAATATGTAGACATGTTTCTTACTGACTAATAATCCCCACCTCTGTTATAAAAGATTTACATTATAAATACAATGATGTACAGTACTGCTATTGAATGTGACCCCAACATTCTGTTTGCGATAACTATTCAAACATTAATAGTCAAATATAGTGTTTTTATTTGTCTTGTCCAGTTTTTATATTTTTACCTAATCAAATTTTTACCCCATGACCTTGTATGCACTGTTACCAAAAGTAATAGGAGGTGCTCGGTGATTATTATGAATCAACCAACCACCTGATTGGTTGAATCTTCTTTGTCAACCTGAGTGCCTGATATGTAATTGCCACATGAATACTGAAGGAAAGATTTCATATATTTCAGGATCGGATAAATGAGCGTTTAAGCCAGGCGGAAGAACTGTCACCACTGTGTTCTGATGTGTTCTTGTGTGAGTGTTGGTCCCAGTACCTCAGCTTGGTGGCAGTGCTCAACAATCCCCCTGTTGAAGGCCAGCAACACAATGACTCAAATGAGCGCGATGATGACGGGGAAAATCAAGAGGATCTTTTGTTTGATAGTTCAGAGAATGTGTCACTCTGCTGGAACTGGGCTAACAGGTACATAGTCTCATTTAATAACCCCATCCCCTTTCTTTCACTCTTACAAGACCTTCCTGTTGTACCACAAGGTGTCATGAGTCAACCTCATTCATTCAACCATACTGCTGCAATAATTTATTTTGGTGTGGTTTTGCTTCCATAAACAAGACCCCAAGAATAATATACACTGAACCATTTTCATCAATGGCTGTTGCATATTCCTTCCATTCCATTTTTGTGTACATGAAGGCCTAGTAGGGAATCCTTAGCTGCCAGTTAAGTGTTAATTCCGTCAGTCATCCATGCAGTTATTACTTGTCCCTTCAGTCTCATTATATCACATTAAGATTGGTAACTAATGTTTCTTCCACAGACTTGTGGTTCCAGTGCTGGCAGAGGAAGATGGAGGAGGTGGCAAGAGGAAGCTGAGAGATCGAGATGTAGTTAAGAGTATAGCTATGTCTGTGCTCAATGCCCTCTTAAAAACTAGTACCAGTTTGCTTATGATTGGAGCAGCCAACACTATTTTTGTGTATAAACTTTGTGGTTTTGTAGATGGCCTTTTGAAGATAGGTAAGACCTTTTGTTCCTTTCTTTTTGATTTTAACTTCTTTATTGTTAATGCAGGTTGAAGAACCATGATGAATGTAGCAACAGGAGAACACTTTATGAATGAGGGGATAATGTCCCTTTGATTTTTTCTTGTTTCTAGCCAATGCATTAACCAAGAGAATGTAGCTATATGAAATTCCAGTTTGTTTTGTTATTGATACAAAGGAATCTAGCCACATTAGGTGGGTTAAATTGTAACCACTTTTTTTTCCATAGTCATTTATGCTATCACCCCTCATATGCCCTTTCCAGTACCATACTTTGTCTTGTAGTACAGTCACCAACGTTTTACATGCATTTTATTTAAGCGCTTTTGGGATAACGATTGTTTAATTAATACCAAAGCCAAATATACGCCGACCTATGTTTGAAATAACGCGCTCAAATTATTTAATTTCATGATATTCGCCTGGCAGCGGAGTCGCGCGGTGATGCCTGGCGAGGTGCTTGTAATGACAGTATTACTATAAAGTCACATTCATATTAACATCAACGATTTTAATATTATTATTAATAATACAGGTCCACAATCCCTTATCCACAATTCTGTAATCCGAAAAGCTCTGAAAACTTAGTTTTTTTTGTGGAGCATCACTCGTGTGCACGACATACCCAGAGTGACGCCGAACATTACCCGATGTGGCCAAAGCTTGACCTACGCAGTTGTGTTTCAGCAGAATATAACTTACATTGCTGGAATCCTTGCAAGACAGCAAATAATTTTAATATAGAACATCCTGTTCAGAGCGAGAGGAGCGCCAGCCAATGACAGCGCGCCTCCCTTGGAACATACCCCCTTGAGGCAGCCAATCACAATGGATTTCCCCTTGCTACGTCACAGCTCTTCGGCCAATTCACGCACCCAGATGCTGCCTCCTCCTTAGTTTTGGCGTGTATTTCACCATCAGAAGGTTCAATGTACATTCTACTGATATTTTTTCTAACTTTTCGGCTTAACATTGACGTTATTCGTGTTCCACGGGTGTGAGAAGTGCTGTGCCATGTCTGCCTGATATTAGAGGAAGACTCGAGTGAGGCCAGGCTTTCTGGCACTGACGGCAGTAAAAGTGAACATGAAAATGATGAAAGCGAGTCTAATGGTAACACAAACAATGACACTAATGTATCACAACAAGAATATACAGACTGTGAGGAGGTAGAAGTGGACAGTAACAAGACAGGCATTGCATTGACCCTGATAGTGATGAAAGTGAGCCTGACCCAACGAATGCTAGTGAAAGTGAGCCTGACCCAACGAATGCTTTGGAAAGTGAGCCTGACCCAACGAATACTAGTGAAAGTGAGCCTGACCCAACGAATGCTAGTGAAAGTGAGCCTGACCCAACGAATGCTTGTGAAAGTGAGCCTGACCCAACGTACTAGTGAAAGTGAGCCTGACCCAATGAATGCTTGTGAAAGTGAGCCTGACCCAACGAATGCTTGTGAAAGTGAGCCTGACCAAACGAATGCTAGTGAAAGTGAGCCTGACCCAACGAATGCTAGTGAAAGTGAGCCTGACCCAACGAATGCTAGTGAAAGTGAGCCTGACCCAACGAATGGTAGTGAAAGTGAGCCTGACCCAACGAATGGTAGTGAAAGTGAGCCTGACCCAACGAATGCTAGTGAAAGTGAGCCTGACCCAACGAATGCTAGTGAAAGTGAGCCTGACCCAACGAATGCTAGTGAAAGTGAGCCTGACCCAACGAATGCTAATGAAAGTGAGCCCATACCTCAGTCTTATAATGAAACTGAATTGTTGCCGGCATCAATAATCAATGATTTAGTTGATGAAGAATCTGTGTGGCGATTTTTAGAGAGGGCAGAGAAAAGCTTTGATCAGAATGTGATTGATTATGACGAGGCCATTAAGGTTATACGCACTCCTCAGGATATACGTAACTTCAAGTTGCTACGATTTTCAGGGATAATGAAACGAAGGAACTAAACAAAGTAAGATTGTATACTATTGTCATAATACTGTTTTACAAGATTATGCAAACATTCTCCACCTTTGTATTCGTATGTTAATTACGTTGGGGGGAGGTTAATGGTGGGTGGATGAGTGTAGTGGTGTTTCCTTATTATTACACACTATTATACTTAACAATATTATAAGTCTTTGGCTAATAATAGGAACAAAGATAAATACTGATAGGCAAATGAGTTTTTTCTTATTAAATTTTTTTGGGGGGCAGGAGGGGGGGTAAGACAAGTGTTGTTTTGGTGATCATTAACTTGTTTTACAGTATTAGCCCACAATAATATGAAAATTTGGCAGAAAAATTTAATTATTGTTGGTTTGAAGATCAAACAACTGTACATCACGGGTAGTTATTCACGATAAAATAATAACTATTCACAGTACTAACTTCCAGTTTTCCCATTTTGCTAGGAGAGGGATTGAGCTGTGTGATAAAAAAAAATGATCCCTCTAGCTTTAAAAAAAAAGTTTGGTTGTTTGAACTTCGAAAAACATTAAACTTGCTTTTCTCACCTTTTTGAATTTGGCACATCACCCCCTTCTAATGCGCGGAGTGCCTCATTTATTGTGACAGTTATATGATTTTTTCCATAACCTGTACCATTTACATGTACCTCATACTGGTCTATAATTCTACCGCTTATAGGTCGACCCTGATTTTTTTACCAAGAATTCATTAATTTATGATATGCCTCGTTTATAGGTCGACCCAAGTTTTGAGGGTAATGGAACAGCAAAACCTTCACTAAAAACGCTCTACGTCCTATAAACTGAGGGTCGCCGTGCCTGAAACACCGAGCGCCGAAGACAAATCGTTTACCATTATTACGACACTTTACACTGAAACACGGGTAGTTTCAGTAAAAATATTGTATATTTCCATTCAAGTATTTATTCCAGTCAATTAGGAGGGAATACTATTGTAATACAACAGATTTTTTAACTGAAAACCATTTGAAAAGCGATTACGGTAACATCTTTTGAACAACGAAAGAAAGCGAAAATCGATTGTTTTCGTCATGGTTTTATCCCACTTTCCACTGTAATACGTACGTCATTTCAGCAAAAATATTATATTTCCGTGAGTGTATTTTATCAAGCACAGTATGAGTAGAATATCATTGTAATATAATAGTACTTTAACCAAAAACAATTGAAAAAACGAGTAACGTCTCTTGAACATCGGAAGGTTAGGTAAAGTCTTTCGTTTTCGTCATGTATTTTATCTTATTTTACATTGAAATACATCACGTTTCAAGCAAACTACTATTTATTTCTGAGAATATATTCATTCAGGTGCAGTTTAGGTAAAATATACTTGTGATGTAAGTTTTTTAACTGAAAACGATTCGAAATACACGTACCCTCTAGCCCTGTTCAAGGAGAGGACTGGGAGGAGCTGTTTGGTGCTGAAGACGATGACAAGGAAAATGATTTTGATGGATTTTAATGAAAATATTCAGAAATATGGTATCATAGTATTTATTCAAGTCAATTAGGATAGAATATTATTGTAATACAGCACACACACACAACAACATTGGCTGTTCATATGTTTTCAACTTTATTACCACTGGTGGGTAGAATTTTTTTTTTTAATTCAGAAACATTAATTAAAACATATATGAACAGTAAATAAGTGTTGCTTTCATATTCTTATGTAGAGCAATGACGATATGTTTACACATGTGCTCACTTACATACGCGATCTCACTTTTTTTTTACCATTAATTGTTAGCTACTTCCATTGTTCCATTATTAACATTAAATAACATTACTTAAAACAACCATATTAATTTTTCTAAATTAAATTTACTAAAGCTACAACCAGGGACTTATTTTCTTCAGTTTTATAATTATGTAGAACCAATCGGTCACTGGTTTTGCAAACGAGTTGTTTTTTTACTTTATTTTTCTTGTTTTTAAATAAATACTTGTTGTTTTATTTAGACATTGACATATATGTTTACATTTGCTTACCTTCTACTGTTGGAAAATATTTCCTGTCGCTGTTATACCAACAAAAACAAGAGAAAGAATGTAAACACTACAGCCACCAAGATGCTGAGGTGACCAGGTGTATAAAATGAGTGCTGTATTAAAGACTTCACCTTCTGGTACAGATTTTTTTTTTAAATTGATGAAAATGACGATTGATAAGCAGTTCTAAGTGATGATATTCAGAGAGGTGTGCGTACTTGTGCCAAGAGGGCTGTATAATTATCAAGCAATGCTTTCACTGGTGTCGGTAGTAGTAGCTACCTCCAACCGGGTACTACTGCCTGGGAAGATACAGGTAGACCCTACGCTTGTATGGCAACACGAAAATTGTGACCAAGTCCCAGGTTGCTAATCTGACTTTCTGCCACATTTACACACAGTTGCAGGGTCTCAATTGTTTGTCTTACTTTGATAACACAACATACATTTATTGTTTCTCACTCTTGATTTTTTTTTTTTTTTGCATTTCTTTATGGTTCTTTATTATTATTATTATTATTACTATTATTATTATTATTATTATAATTATTATTATTATTATTATTATTACTATTACTATTATTACTACTACTACTACTTTTTTTTTTTTTTTTTTTTCACGGGCTCCAGCCTCCCCAATAGCCACACCTTGCCACCAATTTATTTACCTTAATATTAAATATCCTAATACATAAGAAGCTATCCTATCTGTGTTAAATTAGTTGAGCCGCAGATCTATGCGGCATTCAGTGACTGTAGCCTCATAGTCAATATCTGCAGCAGTTGTCGGAGTAGGGCGGAAGCCTGCTCCCCTGAGGCAGAGCAAAGCCGATCGGGCGGAGAGAGAGGGACAGTCGACATCTCATCCAGGCTGTAACATAACTTGGGCTGCTGCTTCTGTTCGAGATCAGCTCCGCGAAGTCATGTGAGGAAACATCTTGCACTTGGGCCCATCCCACCAGAGGTTGTGAACACTAGAGGAGTGAAGCTGCCTTGATCAACATTTTGTATTCTCTCCCCGTATGCCCTTCTCTTGTCGTTCTCGTTCCTCCTATGCGCAGCATCGAGAGCTAGGCGTGACATGGGGCCATGGGATAAAAAATCCTGATGTCGAAGAAAGCTCGCTGTCCCCTACTACTACTACTACTACTACTACTACTACTACTACTACTACATTTTCGTCCCCTAGGCCCCGATGTGGGTCAGTGACCAGCCCAGGTGGGCTAATACCCGTATTTTTTTTTTTTTTTTTTTTTTTTTAGAATTTCATTTCCAAATCAGGGTGCGTCTTCCACGGTGCAGCTTCTTCCAAGCCGAAAAATACAGTAACATCTCTTGAACATTGGAAGGTTAGGTAAAGTCTTTTGTTTTCGTTATGTATCTTATCCTATTTTACATTGAAATACATCACATTTCAGCAAAACTACTATTTATTTCCAAGAATATATTCATTCAGGCACAGTTAAGGTAAAATATACTGGTGATGTAACAGTTTTTTTTACTGAAAACGATTCGAAAAAACACGTGTACCGTGATACTCAACAGCTGGTGGTGCATCGTTAGAAACACTAGGAGGTTGAAGTAGATTACGGGTATTATATTAAGTGTGAAACATCGAAAAGGTTTTTATAACCGGTATTTTTGGTAGATCAATGAGTACTGTGATACCGTATATGATATGATAAGTTAGCCTGTGCTAAGAACTTCAACATAGATTACTGAAAGCACGTTGTAAGGTAATTTAGCCTGTTGTAAGTTTGTGAGCTTCATTTGCTGAAGGCACTGCACAGCTGTTCATTACTAATTGGTACATATTTTACGTTTCCATTGTTTACTGGCAGTAAATGGTAAATATTTTTCATGTCTGAATCTAAAAGTTGCTCCTCGCCCGTCCCATCATGCACAGATTTAACCTAACATAACTATTACCCATGTAGAGGTCGACCCCCAATTTTGGGAAAAATGTGTTTAATTTACGGGTTTTTGAATTGTGTGTTTATTTTCAAGAACGTAACCCCCACGAAAAATGAGAGGTTGGTGTACCTGATTTAGACACAAGCTTTATTCATAAGTGCTTTCAGATGTTTGTATACATTTATCTTTAGTTTGGTTGTCTTATGTAATTTATTTTCTTCAAACTGAAGTTTCTGGCAGAACAGCTTATTGTTGGCTCACGGAGGCTCAAGTTTTTACAAAACATTCGAGCACTTACATGAGGCTGATGAAGACAGTGAGGGCGTGGCCGCCTGTCCACATAATTAACACCTGTATATCATCAACATCAGACCACTTCAAATTGCAAGACAATTTACCAAAAGGTGTGTTCACATATATTATATTGATAGTAGGGAAGAAAGTCAATATGTGAGTAGAGGGAATGGAGAGTAGGGAAGGAATGACAAGTGGGAAATGTATAGGAGGCTGTTTGTGTGTGTGTGGAATGGAATGGAACACAGAGCTGAAAGTGGTACTATGGATGGTTTGGACATGTGAGGAAGAGGAGGAGGATGTGATGGTAAATAAGTATGTACAGGTTGGCATTATTGTCCTTACCAAGAATATATTTTTTATATTTGGAAACTGATATTAATGTGCTGGTTGGAGTAGCGAGATTAATTTCTAATTCAGTAAACCACAATCTGGTCAAGTTCACGACTGTATCCAGTGTACTAACTAACCCCTTGTGCACAGGGTTGCCTCTGAGCTTAATAAAGTTATCTGGCACTATCCAAATAGAATATTAAATGTGATATCCCAGTGGTGAAGGGTTAAAATCAGTGTTGCCAAGCACAGTATTATACTAAACCCATTAATATAGGTGTGTTGGGTAAAAGGAAAAGTTGAGCAGCACATGAAGAAGAAAAGACAGCAAAGAGAGTTTGAATTTCTTTAACAGTAAGAAAATTTTAGGCTTGATGTCTGATTCTGGCTCACTGGCTTTCAGCTGCACTTGGATTTGACTTTGTTTCAGAAAATATTGTGTGTGTGTGAAGCAGATAACTATACAGTAGCTGTAAAGGCTTAATCCAGAAACAAAGATCATTCTTAGGAAGATAAATCCCCAAGTGGCATCAGAGACCAACAACACCCCTAAATCTTCCTGAACTTTCTTAATAGATAAAAAAATAAATTATATACAGTTGTACCCCACTTCACGATCAATAAAACCCAGAGGGTACCGTGTTAAGTGAAAACCGCCTTAAGTGAACAACAGAACATATGGGATTAATTCCAATAGAAACTGGCCCATCCCCAAACTCCACTTTTTCCGACACAATACCTATGTTCTTGTAAAAATAACATCTTAATTTTATGATGGTACATGCACATTAATACTTAAGAGAAATAGAAAATACAGTCGCCAGTTAATGTCCATTCAAATAATGGACTCAACTCCTCCCCTCTTCTCACACAACACTGCTGGCTCTCTCTCTGAAAATTTTTGGGGAAAACCACTAAAATTTAATAAATAATACCTCAAACTAAAGTTAGGATAATACAATTGACATTGCTGGATTCATGTAAGCCCAGGAATATTTTGAATACAAATGTCATATATTTTGCAAAAAAATAACATATTTACTCAGAGTAAACTTTATATCTAAAATTTATATGTCTAATTTTATAATGTTTATATTCAAAATGATCACCAAATTGTAAGAATTCCAGCAATGTAAATATATTCTGGCGGGTAATTTGTATGAATTTTATGAGCTAAAACAAATATCTTCAGTTAATAAAAAAAATATATTCTTCACAACACTATCTGTCAATCAAAGTACCCAACTCCTTCCTCTTCCAACCGCGTGGTCAGTCACCCTCCCCCACACCAATCCTCCTTCAAGAGATGTTGGGTGAAAAACTAAATTTTAACATTTAGTATTAAATAATACCTCAGATTAAGATTAGGATAATATAATTGACATTGCTGGATTCCTTTAAGACCAGGAATATTTGAATATAAATGTCATATATTTTGCACAAAAGATAACATATTTACTCAAGAGTAAACATTACATCTAAAATTTGTATGTCTAATGCAAAATCTATGATGTTTATATTCAAAATGATCATCAAATTATAAGAATTCCAGCAATGTAAATTATATTCTGACCGGTAATTTGTTATGATTTTATGAGCTAAAACAAATATCTTCAGTTAATAAAAAAAAAATTCTTCACACTGTAACAGATGGTGGTGGTCTCCCTCCCCCACCCCACCAACCGTCCCACAGATGTGGGGAAAACCAGAATATTTACCAGTAATAAATAATACCTCAAACTAAAGTTTGGATAATATAATTGACATTGCTGGATTCCTTTAAGCCAGGAATATTTTGAATACAAATGTCATATATTTTGCACAAAAAATAACATATTTACTCAGAATAAACTTTATATCAAAATTTGAATGTCTAATGCAAAATCTATGATGTTTATATTCAAATGATCATCATATTGTAAAATTCAGCAATGTAAATTATATTCTGGCGGGTAATTTATATGAATTTTATATGACTAAACAGGCAGTCAGGCAGGGTGGCGGGTTGGGGGTGGGCGAAATCTAAAAAATAGCTCGAGCGGACACTCACCGCGTATACGTGGAAAAAACCCGCGTTAAGTGAAAGTTCAGCTCTGGCGAGGCACCGCGTATACGGTAAAACGCGCTAAGTGAAACCGCTTTAGGCGGGGTAATACTGTATCTGAAAAATTTAATAATAAGAGGAAAACCATACAATATTTTCCTGATGGTATGAAATGGGTGCCAGTGTAAAATGACTAGTGTTTTTTACATTTGCATATGGAGTATTTGTTGATTATTACTTTTGGTTTTCCTTGTGATCAGGATGCTGAAGAGATACATGACACAATGGTGCAGGTACTTACATCATTGGACAAGAATTCAAGACAGGACCTGTCTGAAGTGATGGTTCACATGGCTGCCACCATTGTACGACATGTGTGTTGGACTGTAGATAAGGTAGGATTGTTCTTAAGTTTACCCTTAGTTCGATTGAATAATACTGCCGAAAAATTTTGAATTTCTTGATTGTTGTCTTAATTTATAACAATGAATGCTGAGAAGTGCAACAAGTGACTCATTCAAATTATCATGGCTCTTGCTAAATGTCGATTAATATGCCTTTTAAGTACATTTTAGTGAGCGTGTAGGGAAGATATTGATATAAATCATTTTGTCTAACAGAGCAAAGGTGTACATACAGAGGTGACCAAGATTGAGGAAGTAGGTGGATGTGTGGCTCTGTTGATTGGTGTTTGTCAAAGCCGTGCCAAACTCTCTACTGCACTAATGGACGCCATTACCCGTATTTTGACAACAGCCACCAGAGTAAGTACAGTCCAGCATGCCTTAAACTCTCGGAGGTTCGGTTCTCAAAATGGCCGCCTATAGCCAAATATGCAAATAACATTTGCTGATCAGGAGAATGAGGGGTACATTTTTCTGTGTATGCAAGAAAATATACTACAGTAGAAGTCAAAAATCCGGACTGCTTTGGGATTGGATTGGTCCGATTTTCCAGATTTTCCGTTCTCAGGCAGTACTTTTAAAATTAAAATTTAAGGAGGAATAAAGAAGAGATGAACAGGTACATTTTGATAGTTTATTCATTAGCAAATAAAGCATGCTTCATTTATCAAAACGAGCAGTTTTAAAGAAAAATAAAGTCAACACTAGACAAAAATGTAAACAAACTGTCTAATACCATGACGAGTCTTGAAATTCCTAAGCCATCCATCACTAAATGCGCACTCTGATTCAATGTTCATTTGCTCCTTAAAAGACTTTGCTTTGGCAATAAGCATCGGCCCAGAAATTGCCATACCTTCTGATCGTTTTAACAAAAAACCATTCGTGCAACACTTTATCAAGATTTTCTAATTTGGGCCAATGTAAACTTTTTCTTTCAGCAATTTTAATGTAAGGCTCAGAAGAAGCTGTGAATTCTAGAATTTTATTCGTTGCCTTTTTTATATCATAAATTGTAGACTTTCCAATGTTGTATGTTTCCATTAGAACAGCATTGCTCACACCACGTTCTAGTTTCTTAATTATTTCAAGTTTGTCACTCAATTTCAATGTGTTCTTCTTTCTCTTCACACAACGAAGTTTATCTACTTTAGGGGCCATTATTATGGGCCTGTACTCTGTACATGGAAAGAGTAGGACTCAAAATTATATACGTTGTCACAGTTTGATTGCTTGTTTTAAAGTGGCGATCGTGTGGTCGTTTGTTGTCGTTGTGCAGCTGTGGCATTCACGCATGCACACATACACACAAAAGATTTATAGTGCCTCAAATTTTACTTTTCAGTTCAAGCTAATTACAAAACTAACAAAATTAGCTACCTATAATTTACAATTACTTTTATTATTAGAATTATGTAAATTAATTTTTTAAAGCAACTCCATTCATTCACATAACCCACAAAAGCCCGCTAAATTTAAAAAGTTTGAGTTTTCGAAAAGTCCGGATTCTCGGGTGGTCCGGATTCCTGGCATCCGGATTTTTGGACTTTACTGTATTCCCTTTGTGTTCGTCCTTAGGACAATTATTTCTTTTACCTGTACAGTATAATCTGGATTTACGCGGTTTTGGTTAACGCGTTTGATCATTTACACAGTGCCTTGCCAGAATTGAAATGCTTTAATTACACGGTAAATTTGGTCATTTACACGGAGAGTAGCTGGAGGTCCAGACACGCCGCGCCATTTTGTATTAAAGTGGCCCATGCCTGACCACAAGCGGGGGGGGCACGAGTAAGGTTGCGCAGTATGTCGCTGTTGCATTATCGGTGACGTCATATGACGTATCGGACCGTGATTGGGCCACGCATCCTTACCTCCCTCCCCCGCTAGCTGTGATTGGTTCAATGTAATATGACGTGCCCTGCCACCACAGAGAAGAAGCCGCTGGCCTACCCGCATCAGTCGCATTGTTCCCAGTCACCCCGTGTATACTGTGCTCTATTGTGCCTGCTAATCTCGTAACAATGGCATCCGCTGGACCCCCACCACCACAGAAAAACCTTGCATTACCTGGACCCAGCCGCCCCAAGCCAAAGAAGATACGACTTGCCCTAAGTTACGAAGTTAAGTACAAGATCGTACAAGAATTAGAAAAAGGAACGAGACAAGTTGATTTGGCGCGCCAGCACGGCGTGAACGAATCTACGATCCGGACGATCAAGACAGATGCCACCAAGATAAAAGAACACATGAGTATCACAAAGTCTGCAGGTGCTTCAATGGTGAAGTACTGCCAGAACAAAGTGCTGCTCAAGACTGAGAATTTGCTGGTGAGCTACTTGATTCGTCAGGCAAGACGGAACATGGCTGTGGACACGCGGTCAGTTCAGGACTACGCACGTGAACTGTACGTAGCAGTGGCACGTAAGATGGGAATTGCAGAGCCCAAACCCTTCACTTCTTCCTAATAATAATAATAATAAACGGTTTATTAATAGAGTTGCAGCCGGTGGCTGAAAATATACAGACTTACATTAGATTTAGACATAATGATATAATATGCATTGAATACATTTACAGGGCTGTACAGTACATAAATCAGGAGTTGTTTATTATTTTAACAATAGATGGGATGGTGCTGTTCTTATATCTATCGGTGCAGGCTCTTATGGGCTGAATTTTGTTGTAGTGGCGTAGTGCGCGAGTTGGGTGGGGGGCTGCAGGAGGTGGCGATGGCGAGGGTGGTGCAGTAGTCCACGGCCAAACCTTACCAGTGCTTGGTGGTGGAGGTCAATGAGGGATGGCATTTCCTGGGTGGCTGCAAGGGTTTAAGAAGAAGAAGATCACCAACATTAACATTGTTGGTAAAGGAGCGAGGGCTGACCGTGTTGCGGCGAATAATTTTCCTCCATTCTTACATGACGTTATGGAGGAAGGACAGTTCACCGACGACCAGGTGTTCAGCATGGATGAATCCGGTCTGTTTTGGAAAAAGCTACCTACCAAGACCTTCATTGTCAAGTCTGCCAGTAAGTGGCGGGGCCGGAAATTGCAGAAGGAGCGCATCACGGTCTTGTTTACCACCAATGCCTCCGGTACCTGTAAGCTCAAGTTATCAGTAATCCACACAGCCCGCAAGCCGCATGCTTACAAGAACATGGACATGACCAAGCTAAATGTCCACTGGCTAACCTCACGTAAGGCGTGGATGTTCACTGCTCTGTCCCTCTCCTGGTTTGACGACTTTCGTTCCCGACGTGAAGAAATTCTGCGAGCAACAGAATGTTCCATTCAACATTTTGTTGCTCCTTGACAACGCACCAGGACACTCGCCCCTACTGTTGGATCGTCACCCCAACGTAAAAGTGGTCTTCCTTCCTCTCGACACTACGTCATTAATCCAGCCCATGGATCAAGAATTAATTTGTAATGTGGATGCTGCTTTCTCCGCAAAGAAGTTTCGGCTCCTTAATGACTTGACCAACACCAAAGGTGAGTTGAGGAACCTGGGTGACACCGATAGCGAGAGCAACGACGATGAGGAAGAAGAGTTGGCGGAGCAAGAAGTTTGCGTCATACAGTTTTGGAAGAAATTCAACGTCAAGAAAGCTGTTGATTTCTTGAGGGAGGCATGGGGCCAGCTGTCTGTGGCAACAATTCGTCACGCGTGGTGGCATGTGTTGCAAGGTATCCCAGGTGGGAGGCAGAGGCAACCTGTGACTGATGAGGTTCAGTCTGTTGCAGTGGCAGTGGACCTTGCAAGAGAAGCTACACAGAGTGTTACAGCTGCAGGCTTCTCCGAGACCACCAACGAAGACATTATGGAGGTGATCAGGGATCCTGGGGTGACTGCCGACGAGATGTTGGAAGACGATGACGTCAGTGAAGATGCAGGTGGTGCGTCAGCCCGAGAAGAACACAAGTTAACACATGGTAATGTAAAGGATGCCATCGAGTTTGCCGAGAAACTCAAGCTTGTCCTTTCCAACGACCCTGACGATCACGGCTATGAAGTCTTCAATAACCAGCTGTTGCAAACTAGGGAGCCGTCCATCATGATGTATCACGAACACATCAACACTAGCCGTCAGTGTAACATCATGGACTTCTTCGCCTACAACCCACCACAGCCACCCCAAGCCAGTGATAGTGACAGTGATGTTGACTTTGAGGGATTTGTCAGGGAGGCCCTGACAACTGTGGTGGATAGTGATGGTGATTCACCTTAGGGCCAGTAATCTGCCCTCTGCCTTGGAACCAGCCCCCATCCATGTATGCCGACCCATCTCTTCTACTAATGTAAGTGTTAAACCTAACCTAACCTAACGTATGTTAAACCTTGATTTTTTCTAACCTAACCTAACGTGTTAAACCTTGAGTTTTCTTTTATCTGGTACAGTATATTATTCTCTTATTGATATTTATCTTCTATATTATGTGTGTGTGCATACCATCATAAAGTTAAGATACTATGTTTACTACAACGTACGTATTGTGTCGGCAAAAAGTGGAGTTTGGGGGTCGGCCAGTCTCTATTTCAATTAATCCCATATGTTCTGTTATTTCATTTACGCGGGCCTTCACGGGTTCAATTGACCGCGTAAATGCAGACTATACTGTATTGTATATATATGTGTGTGTGTGTGTGTGTGTAGACACACACACAGACTAAAACAAAACACATACAAATAAATAATAATGGAAAAATCTCACAAATAATCCTAAACAAGACACCAAAATGTATTAATAATGTCAGAGTCTACTCTCAAGTCAACTCCATGCTTTGTTATTTAAGTTATAACAAAGCATGGAGTTGACTTAGGGGAAGACTAATGTTTTTAATACATTTTGTTTTGTTTCTGATTATTTGTGATAGGATTTTCCCATTATTATTTATTTGTATGTGTTTTGTTTTAGTCTGTGTGTGTGTCTACACACACACACACACACACACACACTTCCTTATTCATCTCACTAATGGTGACACAGCTGAGCAATCAAACAACCATTTCGCAGCTATATGCCAGACGCTCCCCTGCTTGACACAACCAGTCTCCCTGTTATCTACCAGCCCCCTTTTCCACTGACTTTGTAGAAGAATTTGAAGTAGAAAAACGTCTGGACAGATTGAAGTTAAATCGGTCCACTACCCCCATTGACTTAACAGTGAAACTCTACAAGTAGTTTGCCCCGGAACTAACTAAACCCCTCTGCTCCCTCATCAATTCTTCCCTCATCCAAGCAAGATGCACAGCTGACTGGAAGACTTCATATGAGTCACCAGTGCCCAAGTCAACCAGCCCACAATCCTTGAATAAGCTATGACCCATTGCAACCGCCCCAATACCCAGCTTAATCTGTGAAATTTTTGTGTTTGACTGGGCTTACGCTGATATTGCAGGCTCCATAAATCCTCAGCAATTTAGCATATGAAAACTTCCTCCACCACTCTCTGTCTTGTCAGCTTTTTCGACTATATGTACCGCCATCTGGAAAAACATCTGTGGCTGTCGCCTTCATTGACTTCACCAAAGCATTTGACCTAGTCAACCACAATTTAATCATCAACAAAGCTATCGACCTCGGGTTTCGAAGAAGTCTTATACCATGGCTTACAGACTTCCTTAGTGACCGACGCCAAGCTGTACGCTTCCGAGGGGCTGTCTTCACTTTTCAGTCACTCACCTGTGACGTCCCCCAAGGCACCAAGTTGGGACCGCTCTGCTTCCTTATGCTTATCAATGATGCCCTAAGAGAAACCTCTGCTCCCTGGAAATATGTCGACAACTCCACTATTGATCAGTGTCACCAACTCAGCTCCCGACTACACGGCCCTCCAGGATTTATTGAACAGTCTCCAAAATTGGGCCACCAAAAACAACGTCACCATTAACCATACCAAGACCATGGTTATGCACATCATCGTCTCCTCTGATGTTGTTCCATCCCTTTCCATTTCTTTAGGTCCCAACACACTCCAGGTTGCATACTCCACTAAGCTCCTCGGTGTCACGATAGATAAAAAACTAAATTGGAAAACACCTGTCAGTGAAGTTGTCAAATCCTCCAGTTTCCGTCTTCACCTCCTCCGCCGACTCAAGTCCCTCGGAGTTCCTGCGCCCAAACTCCGTGTTTACTCAACATTCATACTTCCCAAGATCACCTATGCCTCCCCTACCTGGTCTTCCTCCCTAAATGCCACTCAACGTAAACACCTAAAAATGTGCAAAAGAGGGCATGCAAGATTATTCTCTCCCCTTCCTGCTCCACATATCAAGAAGCACTCAACACACTGACCCTCCCAGCTCTCTCTGACCATCACCACGACCTCACCTGCAAATTTGGGGAGAATCTTCTGCACCATCCTTTACGCCAGCTCATACTACCACCCGAGACCCCTTGTCCGTGAATTGCTGTTCGATACCACAACTGCATCCAGCCCATATGATCACGTACTGATCGCTATAAGAACAGCCCAGTCCCAACCATTGTAAAAAAATATCAACAACTCGTAAACAACCAGTGTGTTCACTCCCAGTCATTCTTACCTTTTTTGCACTGTTACTATGTTGAAATGCCCTGTAGTATGACCTCCCCACCTAGTTATTATATATCATATTTGTATCACATGTGTTACTTGTATATTATTTGTCAATCAAGAGACCCATTCCCCAATCATGTAACTGTATATTTTCCGCCTTCCAGCTGCCATGCTCTTTCAATAAACCAGTAATTATTATTATTATTATTATTATTATTATTATTATTATTATTATTATTATTATTATTATTATTATTACACCCACACACACACAATAAATTATGGGAAAATCCTCTCACAAATAATCAGAAACAAGACAACAAAAGTATTTAAAATATTAGTCTACTGGTACCCTCAAGTCATCTCCGTGCTTTGTTATAACTTTAATAACAAAGCACAGAGTTGACTTGAGGGAAGACTTACATTTTTTATAAATTTCCGTTGTCTTGTTTCTGATTATTTGTGAGAGGATTTTCCCATTATTATTTATTTGTACACACACATACACACACACATATATTCAATACAGGTAACAGAAATTGCTGTCTCTAGAACAAATGGCTCCTTGTCCCGGCCGTGAAAATGTCAGCAACTTTAAAACTACCCATAGACATTCTTGGGTACATCCAGGGTGTCATCCACGAATAACCTAGGTCCGCAAATTAAAAATCTGCTAATTGTCAGGGCATGCTGCACTGTATTTATTTTATTTATTTTTTTTTACAGCTCAGAAGTGTGTATTGTGATAAATTCACGATTTCTGTATTTGTAGATAAACATGTGTAGTCACTTATTTTTGTGTACGTCAGTCTTATAGTTTCTCTCTCCAATTTTTGAGGTACCTTATAAGACATAGACAAACTATGATAGGTCTGGTGAAAAATTAAGAGCAATCATGTAATGATTCTTTTACATATGGTTGTCAAATTTTTTACCCCAGATCAATTAATTTGTGATTCACAAATATACTGTAATTGTGTGTAACATGTGCAATTTTTTACTGTTAAGCATTCAGTAGTGACCCATGTACCTGTATATACAGTAAATAGCTTGACCCTGGGCACAGAAACACACAGCAATAAGATGTTGTTTGTATAGCAGTATGCATATAATAAAATATTTTTCACTTGTGACTTTAATATAAAACAAAACATTATTTACAGGACATCACATCTCTGCTTGCTATATCATACCTTCTCAAGATTCTGGCAAAAGACAGTGGGAAAATATCTCGATACAGCCTGAAGCAAGCTGTGATAGCTACTGACAGCATCTTCAATCAGATTGTCCTTCCTCTCAGTCTTGATGAAGATGAGGAGAGTAATATTGCCCTTGGTTTATATGAGTAAGTATTTTTGGTGTAAGGTTCAGTTTTATCAATTGCTTTGTTATGGTTCTTCTTTACCAATATTTAGAACTGCACTTTTTTGGTAATACAGTACATCCTCATATAACATCGTCCTGCTTAACGTTGTTTCGGTACTACAGTACGTCGCTAAACTTTAGAGACCAAAAATTCTTTTAACGTCCCGGGGATCCGATACTACGTCGTTTTGCGTCGTCATGGACTACTTTCTACGGCGCATCACTCGCTCGTCTGGCCACGCTACGCTCTCTCGGGTCAGCGCGCTGCCCTCACTCACAGAACATCACAGCGTCCCCAAGTGATGCCAAGCCGGTCTCTGTTCCGACTTCACATCATTTGTGTGTGCTTAAGTGCTTTTGCTCTAAAACTGTACTATAACCATTCAAAATGGCTTCCAAGCTCCCATCAAATGCTACTCATGCTAGTGTAGTGAAGAGGCAATGTAAGAACATTACCCTTGAAACGAAAATGGATGTATTAACCCGATTTGAAAAGGGGGAACGTGCTGTGGACATAGCCGCTGTGCTATTTGGACCACTGCTGGCAATATTAAGGTTAGTGCTGGAAGTGGTACTACTCTCAGTGCAACTAAAACAACTCGTATTAGAAGTACTGTGATAATAAAAGTGGAAAAGATACTGGCTGTGTGGATGGAGGACTAGAATCAACCCAATGCGCCTGTGAGCCTTACAGTTATCCACCGTAAGGCCAGATCCTTGTTTGACGACATAAAGGAAGAAGATGGTGAAGGATCGAAGGAAGAGATTTTTACGGCCAGCCGTGGCTGGTTTCAACGATTTAAGCGCAAATATAACTTCCACAATATTAAGATGACTGGTAAAGCTGCCAGTTCAGATATGGTTGCTGCCGAGACATAACAGCCAGAATTCGAGCGGATTATCCTGGAAGGAGGATACTTATCGAAGCAAGTCTTCAATGTGGATGAGACTGGTCTCTTGGAAGAGGATGCCTGAGAGGACCTATATCTCCAAGGAGGAGAAAAGAGCACCTGGTTTTAAAGCAGCAAAAGAACACTTGGCTCGAATGCTGCAGGCAACGTCAAACTGAAGATGATGTTGATTTTTTGCGCTGCTAACCCACGGGCTCTGAAAGGTTACTCTAAGATCACCTTCCTGTCATTTACAAGGCAATCAAAAAGGCATGGATAACCGGCGCCATATTTAGCCAGTGGTTAAACGTGTACACCGTCCCTGCAATGAAGGAATACTGTGCCAAGCAGAACCTTGACTTCAAAATTCTTCTGATCGTTGACAATGCTCCAGCTCATCCTCCCAATCTCGATGACTTGCATGACATGACAGTGTAAAAGTTGTATTTCTGCCTCCCAACACGACAGCGATGTAATAGCCCCTGTCTTATAGGCAGAAGTATTTATATAAATGGCTTAATTACATTTGATTTATATACTCTATCACAATCTGTAACTTTCCACTAGCTGTGAGGTAGCATGTTCAGAGCACGTGATAAGGTGTGCCCACGGGAAGTTGTGTCACTTAGTGCTGAGCTAAGGCATTAAGCAGCCGTCTTTCTGGCCACCTAATGCAGCAGTAGTTTTGATATCCTTGACGAGAGGAAGACATTATTGAGAGCCATCATGGATGGTTCCGTCTTCCCTCGAGGGAGGTCGTATATTTCCGTAGCAGAGCTATTTAATGTAGCCTCCGTCCTCATTTTAACATGCATAGCTACAGTGATTAAGTTACGGTGATATACACCTGAAAGTGTCATATAACTCTTTCTTAATAAATCAACAAAGGAACATATTGGATTTCACTTCAGAAGGTCCAATAAACTTTTATCTATATTTTAGTATGTTTAAAATATAAGGTAACGTGCTTCTCAAGTGATTGTTACAAGTAGTGACAACCCAGGAAGGTTGTTACATATATGACAGTTTCACAAGTAACTGTTATATCACACTAACAGTCATCTCAACAGATACACAGTTGGTAAAGGTAGAGATATTATGTTTTCCCCATTACTGTGGCATACTGGTACAGTATATAAGAAGCAATTGTTACATAGGCGACAGCCTATGGACCAAGGCGTCATCGCCGCATTCAAGCTGCTCAAGGCTACAGACGGAGAACACAAACCCACGATCCGAGAATATTGGCATGGCTTCAACATTCTTCATGCAAATGACAACATTGGCAAGATATGGGAAGAGGTTTCAGAAAGTTGCCTGAATGGTGTGTGGCGTAAACTGTGACCCGAGTGCGTCAACAGTTTTACAGGATTCACGGACTTCATCCCAGCTGTGAATAGGGATTTCCTCAGCCTGGCTAGATAGGCAGGCTTTGATGAGCTGGAATCAGAGGATATTGAGGATGTCCTGGCATCCCATACAGAAGTGCTCACCAACGAAGATCTGCAACAACTAACAGAACACAGTCCCGCTGAAGACTAAGACGACGGAGAAGAACCTCAACGAACGCTAACTACCAAGAGGATGTCAGAATCGTTCAACATGTCTCCAGCAAGCATTGCAAATCCTTATAGATGATGACCCAAACAGAGAACGTACAAAGCAGTATTGAGGACATTCTTGGTTGTTGCACTGAGATGTATAAGGAGAAGAAGAAGAGTAGCACCAAGCGGTCAACACTTGATTCATTTGTTCATCGCAGGGCGGCAGAAGCAGCTTCTTCACAACAGCTGGGAGCCAAGAAGGATCAAACTTCAACGGAGGAGGAGCAAACGTCAACGGAGGAGGAGCAACCAGCGGTGGAGGAACCCCAGTCAGCGCAGGAGGAGGAGGGAGCCGCAGAGTCTCAGTGACTCACCACCCTCCTCCTCTCTCGCCCGCCTCCACTCTCGCCCTCCTCCTCTGCTTCACTACCCACCACACATTCGCCCCACCACCTCCACCCATTGGTGGGTACCAATACAAACTTAATATATATCTATATTCTATTTTCAATAGTGGCAATGATTTTCTGTACAGTATATGTAATGTATTTCATGGAGCAAAGGAAGGCTCGGGAACGTAACTCCCGTATTTTATCTATTTCTTATGAGGAAAATTGATCCATTTAACGTCTTTTCATATAACGTCACATTTTTAGGAACGTAACCCTGACGTTAAGCAAAGACTTACTGTACTGTACTTGAAAATTTACAACTGATAACGGCTATAATTTAAACCTTGGGCAAGATCAGGTTGATGAAAAATATATTAAAAAAAGGGAAAATTATTTTCAATTGTGCCTGACAAGAAAAAAGTTGGCAATGAATTTTACTTTAGAATTTTATACTGCATTAAACAACAGTGGCTATGTGAACCTGAACGAGTTCAAGACATAAATTTAATACCTCATTATTATATCTAGTAAAAGAACTTGAGAGAATGAAATAAGTTAGCCATTAAAGTGTTCATGAATAAAAAAATGTTAGTTAAGGATAACATATGAAGCCATGTGTATCACATTTTCTAACCTACAGTAAACAGTATTTGGATTATGAATTTTTTTTTATTCCCTAATGACCATCATATCACTCTCCCTCCTGTCAATCCTTCCTTCCATTTTATTTATTACACATGTTTTTCTTTTGTTTAAGAACCCTAATGCAATGTATATTATTTTCAGAAAATATACCAAGATGACAGGTGATTATATTAAGGACTTGAAGAGCTCGTTGGGTGTGCTGTAATGATTCTTCATGGACACAGACCTGTATAATTTCTTGGAACAAAATTAGCTGCTTTTTATACCAGACAATATGCTTAATACAGCTCCTCCCCAACTTACGACTGGGTTGGGGACCCAAATCCAGGTCGTAAGTCGAAATGCTTAAATAATACATAGAAAATCTAAAATGGGTGTCTCTTTTTCTTCTCAGCACCACAAAACACTCACTTTTATGATTGTCAGCCATTTTAAAGTGAATTACAAACGAAAATTTTTGTCTATGTACTGGCTTTGAGACTCGAAAATATGTAATTTGACCAAATTTGGGTACGACTGAGGCGGGTCGTAAATGAGGGTGGTCGTACGTCGAGTAGGTCATAAGTCGGGGAGGAGCTGTACTTTCATTGATAAAAATGTAATATTTTTTCCCTCTTATTTTGTAGTGTATGAATTTCATTTTACTGTATAGAGGAAATAAAATTTTCTATGTTCAATGTTATTCTTCAACCAAATATCTGTTCATATACCAAGAAATAATCTTCCTAATTTTAAACATTTACGAAAAAACTAGAAAATACGGCAAAAATCAAGATAATCTAATATGTATACAGCATTTATATTTTTTACATTTACAGTACAGTGGTCCCTCGGTTAACGAGCACAATTCGTTCCAGAAGGTTGCTCGTTAACCGAAAAATTCGTTAACCGAAACCATTGTTTCAATGGGTTTTTGGGTAATTGACTCCAGCTCACCGAAAATTACATACTTACTAAAAATAAATGCAGTAAAGTACACTTACTTTGAGGTGTGTATGTAGAAGGCTCCTGGTTGATGATGATGATGATGGAAATTAGAATGGGGGTGGAGGAGAAGGGAGAAGAGAAGGCATTGGAGTGGAAGAGAAGTCACCCCATGCCGCCATTTCACCTATAAAATTTAGGCATGTTTGAGTTGGACTGTGTATTGTTTTTGACACTGGTTCCTCTTATATTAAAGGGCCAGGTCAAAGGAGAGCATGATTGATTGGGGTTGGTATTATTTAGACATTGGACCTCTAGCTTAGGGCCAGGCAAAAGGGAGTGTGTTTGTTCTGGTTGGTTTTAATTTGGATTAGGCAAGAAATGGAGTTGTTCACTGCGAGTTGGAATGATGCAGATTTGAAGGTGGTTTATAAGTTGTTCTCTCAGCACATGAGGACAGTGCTGTTTTCTTTTAGGGGGGTCGAGTGTTAGCGGGAGAGAGAAGAGAAGACGGAAATGCTGCTTTGGCATGTTGCAGGAGTGAGATGCAGTTATTAGAACAAGTCTTTTCTGAGGGGGTCGTTGCATACTTTTTCTCAGCACATGAGGACAGTGCTGTCTTTTTTTAGGGGGGTCGATTGTAATATTCAGAAATTCCACATTCCACCTCTCCCTCCCTCCGTATACCACCCCTCCCTCCCTCCACATACCACCTCTCCCTCCCTCCCTCCACATACTACCTCTCACTCCCTCCCTCAACATAACACCTCTCTCTCCATCCACATACCACCTTTCCCTCCCTCCCTCCACATACCACCCCTCCCTCCCTCCACATACCACCTCTCCCTTCCTCCACATACCACCTCTCCTCCCTCCCTCCACATACCACCTCTCCCTCCCTCCCTCCACATACCATCTCTCTCCCTCCACATACCACCTCCTCCCTCCCTCCCTCCCTACATACCATCTCTCCCTCCCCTCCACATACCATCTCCCTCTCCACTCTCTCTCCCTCCCTCCATACCCACCTCTCTCCCTCCTCCACATACCCCTCTCTCCCTCCCTCCACATACCACCTCTCTCCCTCCCTCCACATACCACCTCTTTCCCTCCCTCCACATACCATCTCTCCCTCCCTCTCATCTCTCCCTCCCTCCACATACCACCTCTTTCCCCCACATACCACCTCTCTTTCCCTCCCTCCACATACCATCTCTCTCTCCCTCCCTCCACATACCATCTCTCCCTCCTCCACATACCACCTCTCTCCCTCCCTCGACACCACCTCTCTACCTCTCCCTCCTCGACATATACCACCTCTCCTCCCTCATACCACCTCCCTCCCTCCACCTGACATACCACCTCTCTCCCTCCCTCCCTACCACTCCACCTCCCTCCCTCCCTCCACATACCACCTCTCTCCCTCCCTCACATACACCACCCTCCCTCCTCCCTTGACATACCACCCTCTCTCTCCTCCCTCCTCCACATACCATCTCTCTCTCCCTCCCTCGACATACCACCTCTCTCTACCTCTCTCTCCCTCCCTCGACATACCACCTCTCTCTCCCTCCCTCGACATACCACCTCTCTCCCTCCCTCCCTTGACATACCACCTCTCTCCCTCCCTCCCTCCACATACCACCTCTCTCGACAAGTTTTACTAACAAGGACAGTTGAAGCTTTCAACATCACTCACAATGGATCTTGAATGTTCCAACTGTAATCAGACCTATCTAAGTTTCAACAATTGCAATCACAGTTGCAATTTCAAATTGTCGTTACTAAGAAATATCTAAGTCTCCTGTTGGATTCTAAGGTTGAGAGAAAACGAAGGACTCGGGCGTCCTGAAGCGATGAGAAAACGGACTCCTCAGATGGGGAACTCAAATAAAGAAAGCAAAGGTACATGTTTTGTGAGCTATTGAGCGTAATGTGAATAGTCTGATTTTACGTTAACTGATGTGTATGGCCGTGGTCATTGCAATGCGGCTGGTTGAACGACGTTCAAAATTCGGGTTATGCGGCTGTAAGTTTTAACCGCGAGCTTAGGAGTCGTGCGACTTTTTGATGGACGTTGACAGCTGCCACTCTACTACAAACCATGATGTCATCCTGGGCTTGATCCACGCTGAGTGCTCCATAGTTTTCTTTGCACAACATCAATTATTAAAGTTTTATACATATTGACCTAAATTAATCGTGAATATATTATGGAGGACAAGGTAGTTTATATAACGATGAATTATTTCTTCGTAACGTAGAAGAGCTTATTCTCGCAACTTATCTGTTGCTTCCTCAAAACTGCATCAACTGATGGCTACTAGGCTCCGCCCACTACCGTAGATATTTTTGATAACTGCGTTCGTATTGAGGTGGTCATATACATTTTTATAACCAACAAGAGGCGATTTGTGCATACATCGCAGGCAGCTGTGTAGGGACAAGTTGCTCGCTGACAAGCTTCGTCTGCTCGGGCCAGCAGAATGCTGCTAGGCAAGGCTAGGGTAATTTTGCATTGCGTTTTGTTTAGGTTATATGAATAACCTACAACATATTTAGCTTTTGCCTGTTACTGTCTATAATTAATTGCTAGAATTACTACTTTTTTAGAAGAGTGACTCACGACAAGGAAAGTCTGTAATGTAGGTAGTCTGTTTCAGACGTGAGAGGAAACTGTTGTCTCCAGCAGCAAAGAAATCGCAAATCTAACCCTGTTTGGGAAGAGGAATTCTTTGTTATTGCAAAACAATTGGCGCTGTATTTCCTTACCTTTGTGAAAAGAATACTGTACCGTTGAAACCTCACCAACATTCACACCACAGAACTTGTGAAGGCTGGCTGCGGTTACCAAATTTAAAATTTTTGTTTCTGAAATTGCAAATCCGATCCAGGCTCAACCCTCGCATTAGTCTTTATTGTTCTGTGTATCTGTATTTGGAATGTAGTTTTGTGTAGGAGTGAGGGAAGGACTTGTAGTTTTGTGTTGGAGTGAGGAAAGGATTTGTAGTATTGTGTAGGAATGAGGGAAGGACTTGTATTATGGTATAGGAGTGAGGGAAGGACTTGTAGTATGGTATAGGAGTGAGGGAAGGACTTGTAGTATGGTATAGGAGTGAGGGAAGGACTTGTAGTATGGTATAGGAGTGAGGGAAGGACTTGTAGTATGGTATAGGAGTGAGGGAAGGACTTGTAGTTTGGTATAGGAGTGAGGGAAGGACTTGCAGTATTGTGTAGGAGTGAGGGAAGGACTTGTAGTATTGTGTAGGAGTGAGGGAAGGACTTGTAGTATTGTGAAGTTGAAGCATCTTTATTATTTATTTTCTCTAATCAATACATGTCACGATGTTGTCAAATAAAGCTTCCGAGACTCTATGGTCTGTTTCAAAAGATAAAGGCCGCTGCTTACACTGTTAAAGAGGCCAATGAATTCTATAGTAGATTTAGGAATGTACAGAAGGAACCCAGGCAGACATTTATTGAATTCGTTTACTTTATTACGAAGCTTTAGGACTTTGGAAAAATTAAATGAGCTTATGAGTCAAAATTACCTAGAGATTCAGATGCGTATTTATGTAGAAGTGACAAATTTAAAGAAACTTTCAACTATGATAACAATATTTTGTATTCGTATCTTTCAAATAAAAGTCAATTGTGATCTGGCTTTTCAAGTTTTGATAAATCTACCATAACCAATTCTACGGCTTTCTATGGGTACACAGACACTACCGTAAACCCGCTAATGGTGGTTACACCTGTTCAACTCCCGGTAAAAGCATTCGTTAATCTCTATAGTGAAAAATTAATAAGTTAGAAATAGAAAAACAGTAAAAATAGCAAGGCGATAACCAAGACGTAGTGGTGATTAATGGCACGAAATCGTCATCTGTACCTGTAACAAGTGGGGTACCACAGGGCAGTGTATTGGGCCCGCTGTTGTTTGTTTGTTTCATAAATGACATGCCTGACGTTGTACACTCCTCCATACAAATGTTTGCCGATGATGGCAAGTTATTTCGGGAAATTAAGAACCAAGCGGACTGTGAAGAGCTACAGAAGGACCTCTGTGGGCTCCAGGAATGGTCGAGGAAATGGCTGCTGAGATTCAATGTCACGAAGTGTAAGAGGATGCACCTGGGGCGTACCAACGGTAAGGAGGCGTATCATATGTCCCAACGGGATGAAGAAAATGCACTAGTTGAGACTGTGTGTGAGAAGGACCTAGGTGTGTATGTTGACAATGAGCTGAAGTTCTCGGGCCATTGTGAGAAGAAGGTAAATCAGGCAAATAAATTATTGGGTCTTATAAGAAGGTCGTTCAGATATCTAGACGGTCCGTCCCTCGTGACGATCTTCAGGAGTGAAGTGCTTCCCCATCTGGAGTACTGTCACCCCATCTGGTCCCCGAGATATGCTAGGGACTGTCAGTTGGTTGAAAATGTTCAAAGGAGGGCCACCAGACTGGTGCCTGCACTTCGGCACCTCATCTACCCTGAGAGATTGGAGCGCCTGAACTTGCCTAGCTTATACTACAGACGGGCAAGGGGGGACCTAGTTGAGGTGTATAAGCATCTCAGGGGCACTACTTAGTTGAGTGTCCTTACTTGGAGCTGGCGGATGCTCGCCCCACAAGGGGTCACAGCTCAAGATTGAAGAAGCCGCAAGTCCAGAAAACCGTGAGGGCAAACTTTTTCGGAGTGAAGGTTGTAAACTCTTGGAACAATCTACCAGAGAGTGTTGTGACGGCACCGAGTGTGAGCTCTTTCAAGAGAAGACTTGACCAACACTGGAGCGGGTTCAGGTACATTCAGGAGCCGGTGCATGCCCAGTATTTGCCAACAGTGCGTGACAGAGACGTGACCGATCGCCCGGGCGGCTAGCGAGCCGATCTTTTGGTGAAGAATGTAAATGAAAAGAGACGTGACCGATCGCCCAAGCGACTAACAAGCCTGTAGGGGTATCGAGATATTAATGTTGTCTAGCACTCAGGATGGAAGGAAACTCTAATGTGGTTTTCTTGTATAATATATAAGTTATATTATAGACAGTCTGGTGCTGGAGGTGCAGAATGAGAGTTGGTTGGTGAGGAAGCTCAGAGGAGGACAGCTGGTGGGTTGCCATGCTCGCTGGCGGGAGCGAGGACCGCCAGGCAGGCGAGGAGATGCGAGGGCTGCCAGGCAGCAGCGGAGGAGGAGGTGCTGCTTGTTCAAGAAGAATGGTCAGAATGAATCTCAATGGAGAGACAGAGCTTATATACCCAGCAGCCGCTATGAGTCATGTTGGGAAAACCCGAGAAGTCGCCGGCCTTTTGGCTCGGTTGCTAGGATACGGCGGGCATTGGAATGCAGATACGCTTGGTTGCTAGGGAAGACGGTAGCAGGTGGTGTGCAGCTACGCAGTTTGTAGGGGAGACGTCCACTACAATACTCCCCCCCCCTCCAGGCGGTGTAGGAGACTTGTTGTTTGTAGAGTTGCTTAGCACATGTGAGGAAGACCGGGCGGTGCATGCCTCATGTGAGACAACGGCGATGGCGTGATGAGCCGATCGCTGAAATACAACTGTCTAGATACACACTATCTGTGGGAGAAGGGAGAAAAAGGGTGTGTGGAGGCGATGAATGTTGTGCTTCCCTCACGACAGGTACAGGGTCGTCAGATGCGCCTGCTGGGGTGTGTGTGGGCCTGGATCAGGAGCAGGGGCTGCGTCAGCAGAAGCGGATTAGGGCTCGTGACAGCAGCTGGGTCCACGACAGCAGCAGGGTGCAGGACATTAGCAGGGAGTACCTGAGGGAGAAAAGAGGGGGTGTGGAGGCGATGGATGTTGTGTGCTTCCCTCACGGCAGGTACTGCTGGGCCGGGGTCGGCGTCTGAGGCAGGACGGGTGTGCTGGGGTCGTCAGAATGTGGTGCGTGAGGCAGGAAGAGGAGCCGGTGTCTGCTTGAAGACTGGGAGCGTGATCAGTGTCTCCTCCATCCTGTGTGAGTGCTAATCTCCGGGAGTCACCATTGTAGGGGTATCGAGATATTAATGTTGTCTAGCACTCAGGATGGAAGGAAACTCTAATGTGGTTTTCTTGCATAATATATAAGTTATATTATAGACAGTCTGGTGCTGGAGGTGCAGAATGAGAGTTGGTTGTTGAGGAAGCTCAGAGGAGGACAGCTGGTGGGTCGCCATGCTCGCTGGCGGGAGCGAGGACCGCCAGGCAGGCGAGGAGATGCGAGGGCTGCCAGGCAGCAGCGGAGGAGGTGTTGCTTGTTCAAGAAGAATGGTCAGAATGAATCTCAATGGAGAGACAGAGCTTATATACCCAGCAGCCGCTATGAGTCATGTTGGGAAAACCCGAGAAGTCGCCGGCCTTTTGGCTCGGTTGCTAGGATACGGCGGGCATTGGAATGCAGATACGCTTGGTTGCTAGGGAAGACGGTAGCAGGTGGTGTGCAGCTAAGCAGTTTGTAGGGGAGACGTCCACTGCAAGCCGATCAGTGGCGAAGAGGATAAAAATAAAAAGTAAATACACTTGTAAAGTTGTGATAATTACAGAAAAAATGTGTCCTCAAAAAACAAGTCAAAATAAAACTGCGTATCAACAGTCATTAGTGTTTTGTGTGTGTGTGTGTGTGTGTGTGTGATCTCCTTATACGTATTTATTAAGGTGGATGATAAATGAAGGTGGAGGAGGTGGTGTGTGGACTGCCTCTCCTCCCTCCACCTATCTTGAGTTACGCGTTTATGATAATTTTCGTGTTTTATTTATTTCAATTCAATTTCAATTTCAATTGTTTATTCCTTGATAGAGGAAGCGGGATCCTAGTGCTGTCACTAGGTACCCCTGTACAATGACACCAGAATCATCTGGCAAGTGTGAAAAGTATATACAGTATAAATATTTTAAAGGGGCTTACTAAAGCCTAAGGAAGGAAGGATATTCCTTTAACACATAATCAATATTATTTACAAAATATCTGGCCAGTATTGGGAGGATCATCGTGTCTCCGTCAGGGGGTCGTGGAGTGGTGGTCCAGCAGGCGTCACGGAAGCGTTGTGTGTGGGGACATCTTAGGAGGTAGTGAATAAGGGTGCGGCTGTCGGGTCTTCTGCATAACGCACAAGAGCGTTGCTCAGGGGATGCGGGGATACCAATCTCCCAAGCAAAGTCATACCCAAGGATGATACGGGCAGCAATCACGTCCCCCTTCCGCGACCCTTTCCCGTAGACGTACGAGAGGTCAGGAAGTTTACGGAGGACATCGTACCAGGTGGGCGGGGAGTCCAGGGGGATGGCTGCTTCCCGAGCTTCTCTCTGTTTGCGGCGGATTTGGGTCCTAATCTGTAAGAGTGTTCGAGGAACAACATAGTCAGGTGTGGCCTTGTTGCAGCCAGTCTTGGCAAGGTCATCTGCTGCCTCATTCCCCAAGATACCGACATGACTAGGTATCCATAGGAATGTCACAGGACGGCCTGCATCCTGAAGTGTGGATGTTAACCCTCGTATTCGGAGGATGAGGTCCTTATTTTCCCCTGATCCAAATGCGATCCCGTCGAGAGCAGACCTGGAATCGCAGCAGACAAGCAAGGGGCAGAAACCATCTGCTTCTTCCTCAACGAGAAGGGCAGCAAGGAGGGCTATTAGTTCCACCTGAGTGGAGGATGCCCCGTCAGAAACTCTGAGAGACAGTTTGATAGGCTCAGGGGCATGAGGACGGGAGATGTAGACACCAGCCCCGGCCCTACCTGTAGCGGGGTCAACAGAACCATCAGTGTAGAGGACGACCCTACCTGGGGACCAGTGAGCGATCCTGGAGAGGTGGTATTTGCAGAGAATAACAGGGTTCACCTAGGATTTCGGGCGCGGTCCACCGAGGGCAATCTTTTCAGGTTGAAAATCCAGCCAGGGAGAAGGAGACAACCAACAGCAGGGGTGACAACAATATCAGGCAGGAGGTCGTGTTCCTGAAGGGCTCGGATGAGTGACCCTCGCTACTGTCTTCTAGATGGAGGTCGGTCTCGGAAAGCAGTAGTCAAGTTGGTTTGGACATAGTTGCCCCGAGGATCCCGTAGAATGGAAACGGCAGTTTTTAGGTAAAACTCCTGGACACAATCCTGTAAGGGGGAAAGACCAAGTTCGCTATATAGAGAAGTAGAGCGTGTCCACTGAGGAGCCCCAAGGATGATACGAGCAGCTTTCCTCTGGATAACTTCGAGACGGTTGACAGGAGTCCGACTAATGTTGACGAGGGCAGGGGCGGCGTAGTCGACACAGGAACGGACAAAGGACTTGTACATGGTGAGAAGTACAGGGATGGTGGCACCAAGGGAACCCCTGCACATGGTAGAGAGGGGAGCGAGACGCCGAAAGCATATGTCTCGAAGATAGCGGACTTCAGGGATCTGACAACGTGTGCGAGTTACATACACACCCAGGTATTTTGTCTCATTAACCCAGCCCAAGGGCGTTCCTGATAAGAAAAGGGGTGGAGGTACAACACGACCGTGCCACATGGCTTTTGTTTTCGCAGTTGAAAGAAGGAAACCAAGTGAATCACACACTCTGGAGACCAGATCAAGGGCTTCCTGCATGCTGAGGTAGTCAGGGGCTTGGAGGAGGACATCGTCGGCATATCCTGAGTGGACAACTTCTGTCGGCCACGGGAGTGATGCAATGGAGTGCATGAGAGTGTTAAACAAGGTGGGACTCAGGACTCCACCTTGAGGGGTGCCGAGGTTCATTTCTTGAACAGGAGACATAGAGCCTTCAACGCGAACCCGGGCCTGACGTCCAGTGAGGTAAGAGGCGATCCATTGTAGAAGTCTCCCTTTAACCCCTAACCGTGCAAGTTCAGCTAAAATGAGGGCAGGCTGAGCCGTATCAATGGCTCCCTTGATATCAAGGAAGACGGAGACGCGGGCAGTCTGACTGCAATAAAAGGAAGCAATGGAGTGTGCTGCGCTGCGATGTTGAATGAAACCATTGAGGGAGTTGTGGAAGCCGCCTATGGTGTGAAGAAGGCGACGATGGAGTATCCTCTCCATCATCTTGCAAACACAGGAGGTAAGACTAATGGGTCGATATTTCCCAGGATCTCCCGGCTTAGGGGTGGGGATAATAGTGGCATTTTTCCAGTTGGACGGGAGAACCCCATGTTCATAAGACATATTATAGAGAGCAAGCAAGGTGCCGTTAGGAATATTAGTGCAGGCGTTGAGGACGGAGTAGGTTATCTGATCATCCCCAGGAGAGGTGTCTTTTCTAGAGCGACGAGCACTGTCAAGCTCGAACTGTGTGATGGGATGATCAGTGGGGGCAGGGGAGGTAAGAGCAGCACGAACAACAGGCTCAGACGCATCGATGCGGGCCTGCACTGCCTCCTGCATTGGATCTGGAAGTGCCTCAGGGGAGGACGCTCGTGCCCAGTCCTCCATTAAAGAGCAGGCAAGGGAGGAGGGGTCAGGGTGGGGAGGAGGCCTCCGTCGAGTACCCCGTATAGCATGTTTTATTTATTGATTTTATTTTATTTATTTGTTTTCGTCTTCGTTAAAATCTGCTACAAAGTAATTTAAATCTCGCATAGTAACGGTAATATATGAGTGATAAGATAATTATTGAATTGTTGTTTAAGTACCGTAAAGAGTCGTTCCAGTGCTTGTTTGATAGTTTTTTTTTTTTTTTTTTTTTACGGGGATTAGCCCACCCGGGCACAGGTCGCTGACCCACATCGGGGCCTGGGGGGCGAAAATGTAATAATAATAATAATAATAATAATAATAATAATAATAATAATAATAATAATAATAATAATAATTAATAATAATAAATAAAATTTATGATAAAACCAAATAAAAATAAAATAATAATGATAATATTAACTGTAATAATAATAATAATAATAATAATAATAATAAGATAAATTAGAATATAATTGATATACGCTATTATTCTAACATCAACAACGATTTATAGAGAATTAAAAAATAAATAAATTTTGGCGATATGGCAACATGTGTGGGCCAGAGTTGCCAACTTAGCGACTTTGTAGCTAGATCTAGAGCTTTTTGTTTTTTTCTAGCGACATTTTAGAGCGATTTGCGACTTGTCGCAAATCTAGAGATATCCACAGAAATCTAGCGACTTTCTGGATACTTTTGGACTGTCCATGAAAACTCGGTTTTCCTAATTTCGAGCCATAATATATAGCAACGGGGTTACAGGGACAATGCATTTGAACGGGTTGAACTCATAAAACAACTTGGTCAACGCTTACCTGACAACATTCGTGTGCTGCAGTCTATTTCTTTTCTGAGTGCCGATGAATGCTTGAAGCCTATTAAATCAGATATACTTGGTTTGGCACACTTATTTACAGAAGATTCCAGCACCCTTACCAAGATTGATTTCCAGTGGAAAAAACTGCATCACACAATCTGGACAGAAACATCTAACACCCTAAAATTGTGGTCAGAAGTGGCAAATTACAGAGATGCGACAGGTGAAAACCCTTACCATGATCTGGCTGAAATTGCACTCGCTGCCTTATCTCTTCCGCATTCAAACGCAGATGTAGAGCGCACATTTAGTAATATGAACTTTGTGAAATCAAAATTGCGCAACAAAATGAAACTATCGACATTAAAGGCAATTCTTACAATAAAGTATGGGTTAAAAAGACAGAACACCTGTTGTGCAAGTTATGAACTTCCTAGTGATATTTTAAGAAAGATAGGGACTGTGGAGGCATACAGTTACAAGAGAACCTGAACCAAGCACTTCACATGCTTCCAGCTCTACAGTTGTTCACACTGCCGACGACTACGAAGAGGACTGGGATGCAATTACTATTGAATAATAGGTAAGTGTGCACATTAAACTTTAAAAAAAATATTATTTTTATTTTTACACAATGCATTTTATTTATACTCCGTCCATTATAGTCGGCATTATGAAAATATAATTTGCATCAAATTACTGAAGGGGGGGAATAATAGCTAGCGACTTTCCATGGAAGATTTAGCGACATTTAGCTACTTTTAGGTACCAGCCTAGCGACATTTGAAAAGCCGAGTTGGCAACCCTGGTATGGGCAGCTCGACAGCCACAACATGACTCGCTGTTCGTGTCCAGTACATGGTCAAGGTGGACGTGTGCATTATTCCTTCATTTTTGACAATTTCCTTAAAACTTGATACTCTTTCGGTGTTATATACTGATATAAGTGGAAGTGTTCGGTGTTGTGAAGTGCTGGAGGACCCGTAACGTGAAGTGTTGTGTTAATATATGGGAAATATTGATTAAAAGGTGAAGTGACTCGATGAGATTAGAGGATATTTGTCACTGATGCCAAGTGAAGTGTTATGGGCCCATAACTTGATTGGATTAATGGAAATAAATAGTGTTAACGGAGGTAGTGAACCTAATTGAAGGTTAAAGAAAAATTCACGTGTGGAATCCCTTTTTCTAGTGAACATTAAAAGTACGAGACGAGGTACCGTAGTGAATTTTCCAAGTGTCCTTTTTGAAGTGAAGTCAATTAAAACATGTGGGAACTACAAGAGTATTCACCACTTGATTCACCCTCCGCCAGGAATTTAAATTAAGGTAGGCTATGATTAAAACTTTGGTTTGGTTAGGTATGGTTAGTGTTATGTCATCTATTACAATTGGCACACAGAGCTATTAAAATTGTTATGGGTCAATACGTCTGACTCGCCGCTACCCCTAGCAACAACATCAAATACAATATCATATCAGTACACTTTACATTCAGAAACATTAAGAAAATCTAACATTAAACCTTACCAAAAACTCGAGAACGTATACCAACACACACAGTAGGTTTAGGTCTGGTTTTGTTGGGGTTTTTACTCATTTGTATAACGAAAAACCGTCCCTGCCTATTAGGTTTATGGACATGAAGGTTATGAGTGGATAATAATCACAATTTTACATTAGACAAAATTATGATTATCTAAGGACGATGAAACGGGCTGTGATTATGGAATTTTTCGTTGAATTCCTATCCTTCCGGCAAACATTAAGAGTCTGTGAGCTTTTATTGACCGCTACACCTATGGTTAACGAGTGAATTTCTTTATAGAAAGTTGATATATTTAACTGAAGGGATGAAGGTCGCTACGGTGGCTGAGGTGTAACCACGGCTCGTTCAACAGAGCGAGTTTCTTCCTCATCACATTGTATCCAACTAATTATTAGTTTGGTCTTAAAAACCGGTGTGTGTTGTTAAAGTAATGATTATAACTTACTACAGGGGCACTTTGAACTCAGTTTTCGTCGATTATTTTTAGAATGTGACTTGAATGTACCTGTAGTTTAACGGAGTGTTCAGGTGTTTGAGATGAGTAAAAAATGTTCTGGATTTACTGAGGTCACGATATGTAGTCTGTAGGCTGGTCGCTTCGGGGTGGTAAAAAGTCTCAGGAAAGTAGCTTTGATATTATCGGAAAACGAATCACGGAGAACAGGTTAATTTTGATATGTATCACTTAGTGTTTTATTTAATTTTAAAATCAAACTTTAACCAGTAATGATTTCTGTCAGGTTGTTGGAGAGACGAGGGCACTGGGGCCACGAAGTACTTGTTGTTTATTCTCAGCCTCAATACCAAGCCCGTTAGATACAAGCAACACGTTTAACGTAAACAAGATCCATGGACAGTCCCGGATTATCCATTAGGCACAGTTGTCTTAAGTGTCACTTCCGGGTCAAGGCTGTACTTGACGTAAAGAGATAAACAAATGGAATTCTTGCAAGATCTTTTCCTGTCTGGCCTAAGTAAAACATATTACATTCCTTGCAAGGAACTTTATAAATGCAACTAGAATTAAACAACACAAATACAGTGTTAGGACAGGCCAGGAATCCAATGCTCTGTTTGTTCATTTGAGGGATAACAAGCATTGCATTGACTGGGATAATGCCTCCTCAATATTACCATGTAATTCAATTGATAGTAGGAACATCATCGAATCTAGTCTTATTAAACACACCGAAGCATTCAACATGAATTTGAGTAACGGCATGTACAAGCTGGACAATTTTGTAATTAAGAAGATTTGTAACCAGGTGAGAAGGCCGGGTCACCTGACCATCTGACCTGACCACCAACCGTTGTGTGCTATTTAAAGATTAGTAGGGTCATTACCTAATACCTGACCATTGTGGGCCTGGTCTCACCCTCCTCTGTATATATACACCTTGGTTTGTATTTCTCTCTCTAGTCTGTACTCACCCCTGAAGATGTGAATTTCACGAAAGCGCTTGGGAACTTCGTGTTTTCTTCTTTCCTTGTGGTTATCAGCATATACCTAGATCACGCGCACATACAGTGATATACTTGCATATATATATATATATATATATATATATATATATATATATATATATATATATATATATATATATATATATATATATATATATATATATATATATATATATATATATATATATATATATATATATATATATATATATATATATATATATATATATATATATATATATATATATATATATATCATGTAGATCACAAAGAAAACGTGGATAAGATAAATCTTGATAAAAAATTGAGAGAGAAATAATGGATCCCTTCCATTCCTTGATATCCTTATCATGAGAAATGGCCAAACTACAAATTTAAGATATACAGAAAGCCCACACAGGTAGACAGTTTCCTACACTTTTTATCGAATCACCTGAGTTTACCAAAATGTCAGTTTTTTCTGTTATGTTCTTAAGATGTCTGCGATTTGTGACTGAATTTATTGACGATGAATTGAAACATATTCGTTCCATTGCACAGAAACTTGGGTATCCTTCTGTGTTTGTTGATCGTGTTTTAAAAGG
>NW_024737097.1:23192341-23220217 GCF_018991925.1 Homarus americanus | reverse complement strand
ATATATATATATATATATATATATATATATATATATATATATATATATATATATATATATATATATATATATATATATATATATATATATATATATATATATATGTATATATGTATGTATGTATGTATGTATGTATGTATGTATGTATGTATGTATGTATGTATGTATCGCACCACAACATACATACATACATACAATATATATATATATATATATATATATATATATATATATATATATATATATATATATATATATATATATATATATATATATATATATATATATATATATATATATATATATATATATATATATATATATATATACACACACACACACACACAGTTGTACCCCGCTTAACGCGGTTTCACTTAACGCGATTTCTCATATACGCGGTGCCTCGCCAGAACCGAACTTTCACTTAACGCGGTTCATCTACTCATATACGCGGGCACGATGCACACAAGGTCGCTCAGTCATCAAAACATTACCGAGTTCTTCACCCGCCACAGCCAGCCCAAGTCAGTGATAGTGATAATTATAGTGAGGATATGGACTTATATGGACTTTGAGGGGTTTGACAAAGAGGCCCTGCAAGCCTCTGTGGTGGATAGTGATACAATTGATACAAGTGATACAGGTGAGGGCCAATAATCTGCCCTCTGCCTCGGAACCAACCACCCATCCCCGTGTGCCCAGCCATTCTTTTCTACTAATGTAAGTGTTAAAAAACCTAATATTATTGATATTTCTCTTAATTATTAATTGTGTGTGCAAACCATCATAAAGTTAAGATAATATTTTTACTACAACATAGTTGTGTGTCGTCAAAAAGTGGAGTTTGGGGGTCGGGCCAGTCTCTATTGGAATTAATCCCATATGTTCTGTGGAAGACGCACCCTGATTTTGGAAATGAAATTCTAAAAAAAAAAAATTACGGGTTTTAGCCCACCTGGGCACAGGTCACCGAGCCACATTGGGGCCTAGGGGACGAAAATGTAATAATAATAATAATGATAATAATAATAATAATAATAATAATAATAATAATAATAATAATAATAATAATAAAGAAATAGAAAAATGAAAAAAAAATATCAAGAGTGAGAAACAATATACCTGTATGTATGTTGTGTTGTCAAAGTAAGAGAAACCATTGAGACCCTGCAGAAAGTCAGATCATCAACCTGGGACTTGGTCACATAGCAGCAGGGTCTACCATTAGACAATACATTATGCTTCCAATATCTTCCCAGACGGTAGTACCTCCTTGTTTGGTACATTAGCTGCCTAATACCTACACCAGTGAAACTGTTGCTTGATATACAGCCCTTTTGGCACAAGTATACACACCTCTTTGAATATCATCACTTAGAACTGCTTATCAGTCGTCATTTTCATCAATTTAAAAAAAAATCTGTACCAGAAGGTGAAGTCTTTAATACAGCACTCATTTTATACACCTGGTCACCTCCACATCTTAGGGGCTGTAGTGTTTACATTCTTTCTCTTGGTTTTGTCGGTATGGCAACAATGGGAAATATTTTCCGACAGTAGAAGGTAAGCAAATGTAAACATGTATATCAACGTCTATATAAAACAAAAAATCTTTATTTAAAAACAAAATAAAAGTAAAAAAACAACTCATTTTTTGCAAAACCAGTGACTGATTGGTTCTACATAATTATAAAACTGAAGAAAATAAGTCCTCCATTGTAGCTGTATTAAAATTAATATAGAAAAATTAATATGGTTGTTTTAAGTAATGTTATTTAATGTTAATAAATGGAACAATGGAAGTACCGTATATACTCGTGTATAGTTCGAGTTTTTAAGACCAAATTCTTAGGCAAAAAATTGGGGGTCGTCCTATACATGCGTAATAGTTTTGTTAGGTTGAACCCGTGCATGATGGGAAGGGCGAGGAGCAACTTTTAGCTTCAGACATGAAAAATATTTACCATTTATTGCCAGTAAACAATGGAAACGTAAAATATGTACCAATTAGTAATGAAAAGTTGTGCAGTTCCTTCAGCAAATGAAGCTCACCAACTTACAATAGGTTAAATTACCTTACAATGTGCTTTCAGTAGTCTATGTTGAAGTTCTTAGCACAGGCAAACTTATCATATCATATACGGTATCACAGTTCTCATTGATCTACAAAAAATACAGGTAATAAAAACCTTTTCGATATTTCACACTTAATATAATACCCGGTAATCTACTTCAACCTCCTATTGTTTACAACGACGCATCACACACCACCAATTGTATCAGCTAGACGGTACACGTGTTTTTCGAATCGTTTTCAGTTAAAAAACTGTTACATCACATGTATATTTTACCTTAACTGTGCCTGAATGAATATATTCTCGGAAATAAATAGTAGTTTTGCTGAAACGTGATATATTTTAATGTAAAATAGGATAAAATACATGACAAAAACAAAAGATTTTACCTAACCTTCCGATGTTCAAGAGAAGTTACTCGTTTTTTTAATACAGTATTACCCCGCCTAACGCGGTTTCACTTAGCGCGTTTTACCGTATACGCGGTGCCTCGCCAGAGCTGAACTTTCACTTAACGCGGGTTTTTTCCACATATACGCGGTGAGTGTCCGGCTCGAGATGCTATTTTTAGATTTGCCCCACCCGCCACCCTGCCTGACTGCCTGTTTTAGCTCATAAAATTCATACAAATTACCCGGCCAGAATATAATTTACATTGCTGGAATTCTTACAATATGATGATCATTTTGAATATAAACATCATAGATTTTGCATTAGACATACAAATTTTAGATAAAATGTTTACTCTGAGTAAATATGTTCTCTTTTGTGCAAAATATATGACATTTATATTCAAAATATTCCTGGTCTTACAAGGAATCCAGCAATGTCAATTGTATTATCCTAACTTTAGTTTGAGGTATTATTTATTAAAATTTAGTGGTTTTCCCCCAAAAATTTCTCAGAGAGGGAAGAGCCAGCAGTGTAGTGTGAGAAGAGGGGGAGGGAGTTGAGTCCATTATTTGAATGGACATTAACTTGGCGACTGTATTTCTCTATTTCTCTTAAGTATTAATTGTGTGCATGTACCATCATAAAATTAAGATGTTATTTTTACTACAACATAGTTATGTGTCGTCAAAAAGTGGAGTTTGGGGGTCGGGCTGGTTTCTATTGGAATTAATCCCATATGTTCTGTTGTTCACTTAACGCGGTTTTCACTTAACACAGTACCCTCTGGGTTTTATTGACCGCGTTAAGTGGGGTACAACTGTAGTTTTGGTTAAAATATTGTTATATTTCAATGGTATCCTATTCATACTGTGCTTGATATAAAGCATTCACGGAAATGTAATATTTTTGCTGAAATGACGTACGTATCACAGTGGAAAGTGGGATAAAATCGTGACGAAAACAATGACTTTCGCTTTCTTTCGCTCAAAAGATGTTACCGTAATCGCTTTTCGAATGGTTTAGTTAAAAACTGTTGTATTACAATAATATTCCCTCCTAATTGACTTGAATAAATACTTGAATGGAAATATACAATATTTTTGTTGAAACTACCCGCGTTTCAGTGTAAAGTGTCGTAATAATAAATGGTAAACAATTTGCCTTCGGCACTCGTGTTTCATGCACGGCGAGCCTCAGTTTATAGGACGTAGAGCGTTTTTAGTGAAGGTTTTGTTGTTCCATTACCCTCAAAAACGTGGGTCGAACTATAAACGAGGAATATCGTAAATTAACTATTTCTTGGTCAAAAATTCAGGGTCGACCTATAAACGAGGGGGGGTTATAGACGAGTATATACGGTAGCTAACAATTAAGGGTAAAAAAAAGTGAGGTCGTGTATGTAAGTGAGCACATGTGTAAACATATCGTCATTACTCTACATAAGAATATGAAAGCAACACTTATTTACTGTTCATATATGTTTTAATTAATGTTTCTGAATTAAAAAAAAATATCTACCCACCAGTGGTGGTAAAGTTGAAAACATAAGGACAGCCAATGTTGTTGTGTGTGTGTTTTTACTTGGATGACGAAGTTGTATTTAAATTTGGAAGATTTTAATTTTGTGGGGTTTTTACAGTCTAAATGGGTATCCAAATATGAGAGCCTACTATAAATAGGTGTCCAAATATGAGAGCCTACTGTTAATAGGTGTCCAAATATGAGAGCCTACTGTTAATAGGTGTCCAAATATGAGAGCCTACATATAAAGAAACAAACATTCCTGCATTTGAGACCAGCAGACAACCTTTAGCAATTCCTCAATAGATGGCGCTGCCGCACCACTGCCATTAGTAAACAAACCACACAGCAGCAAGGGTTTTTTTTTTTTTTTTTTGCAATATTTCAACAATATTAGTTAAATCAATAGTTTTATAGTACTGTATAGAGAATACTTGTAATTTTTAAGTACTGTAATGAGGTAACAGTCTTTGTAAGGGGCTGATTTCAAAAACCTCTGCTACAACTCATCGACTAGCATCCTGGAAGACGCATGGCAATTTTCGAGGTATATTTTTGTCATAAAAAGTGCGTCTTTTAAGCCGAAAAATACGGTATATATATACACATACATACACATACTGTATACATATACATTAGAGTGGAATTTAAAAACATGAGTATAATGGGGGAGCAGTACAAGATGGGTTGTACAGTAATAAGGTTGAACAAGAGGACAGAGCTTTCAGGATTATGTCTAGTTGGCAATTATGTTTATTGCAATGGTAATTACTTATTTATTTGTCACTTGTCAATGACCACAAACCCATAAAACAAGCTCTTACAACTCTCTGGAAAATGTTAGTTCATCTACATTCTACATTTCAAGAAGCATTAATTACTCACCAGCAAATTCCAATAACTTGTCCGGAATAAATATTTCCTCTTCTTTAAAAGTGTTGAGGTAGATGGAGGCAAACTGCAGGATTCCCTCCATCAGCTTGGCATTATAAGGCTCAGATGGTTCCTACCAACATTATCGGGGTTAAGTATATATTACACGATTAATAAAATAAAATACATAAACCTTTCGTTAATATGTACAGTCGTAAATAAAAGTTGGCCCCCGTGGTGACACCAAGTAGCATGAATGAATCTCCTGGTGTGGGTGTGCTATTTTGTCTTACATGGAGTCAATGCTGCTACAGCTTGGAAGGCAGAGGGAGGGGGCAAAATATTATTCATAACTGTACAGTATAGCCTCTTCAACTTCCAACTGTTAGTCTGCATTGTCAATTCACACTCTCCGTGCGGTGTGAACCCTGGGAGTATCGATTCATGGATCTGAAGCATTCACAATTGATCAGGAGAGGGGGGGCCAGAGGATGACTGGGGCCGGTGGGTGATGGGGTAATTCAGGGTCAGAGTGTAGGGGGTGGGAGAGAGTTAGGTGTAGTTACACCATGCAGAATACATTAAACAAGGCTATAAATAATAGGACAAAACACAAATTATGAGTAGAATATTTTACTGCACATTAGGGTGATATTCCCAGGTTGAGCTACAGGTCTGAACCATTTTACGGATGTTTACTGTCCAGAATTGACAAGATAATATGCAACTGTGATAACACATCCCCCCCCCTCCCAAGTTGCACACACATGCATCGGTCACCAACTGTGATAACACATCCCCCCCCCTCCCAAGTTGCACACAGCCATCGGTCACCAACTGTGATAACACATCCCCCCCCTCCCAGTTGCACACACATGCATCGGTCCTGCTGTGATAGCACATCCCCCCCCCTCCCCAGGTGCACACACATGCATCGGTCACCAACTGGCATGATAACCACATCCCCCCTCCCAAGTTGCACACACACCATCAGTCTGTGTGATAACCCCCCCCTCCCCAAGTTGCACACACATCGCCGGTCACCAACTGTGATAACATCCCCCCCCCTCCCAAGTTGCACACACATGCATGGGTCACCAACTGTGATAACATCCCCCCTCCCAGGGTGCACACACATGCATCGGTCTGTAACTGTGATAACACATCCCCCCCCCTCCCAAAGTTGCACACACATGCATGGTCACCAACTGTGATGTACATCCCCCCCCTCCCAAGTTGCACACACATGCCAGTCACCAACTGTGTCTTTCCCATCCCCCCCCCCCTCCCAAGTTGCACACATGCATCAGTCACCAACTGTGATAACACATCCCCCCCTCCCCAAGTTGCACACACATGCATCCCGGGGTCACCAACTGTGTCTTACATCCCCCCCCTCCCAAGTTGCACACACATGCATCGGTCACCAACTGTGATAACACATCCCCCCCCCCCTCCCAAGTTGCACACACATGCATCGGTCATAACTGTGTGCTTGTCCCCCCCTCCCAAGTTGCACACACATGCATCGGTCACCAACTGTGTGCCCACATCCCCCCCCTCCCCAAGTTGCACACACACATGCATCGGTCACCCAACTGTGATAACACATCCCCCCCCCTCCCAAGTTGCACACACATGCATCGGTCACCAACTGCATCAGTCACCAACTGTGATAACACATCCCCCCCCCTCCCAAGTTGCACACACATGCATCGGTCACCAACTGTGATAACACATCCCCCCCCCTCCCAAGTTGCACACACATGCATCGGTCATGCAGCAGTCCTCCATGTCCTTCCTTCCTTCCTCTTGAAACCCAAGCAACTCTCACTTACTTCATGGGTGAGAGGTGGAAGGGCTGGGGCCTCTACATATGGTGTCATTTACGACGGGGATGACTTAATGAATTATGGATGCATTGTAATCTAATTACACAAGCATCGTCATTGCAATAGTGTAATGAACAATAAAAACATATCCAGGAAGCTGTCACAAACACAATTAATTTAGAAAACAATACAGTATAACCTCAGATGTGTTGTCTAATGGTAGACCCTGCTGCCACATGACATTACAAAAATTGTGACCAAGTCCCAGGTTGCTAATCTGACTTTCTGCCTTATTTACACACAATTTCAGGGTCTCAATTGTTTACCTTACTTTGACAACACAACATACATGTATCGTTTCTCGCTATTAATCTTTTTCTTTTCTTTTCTTACGGTCATTTATTATTATTATTATATTATATCTTTATTTAATATTTTTCTAATTTTTTATTAATTATTATTAATATTATTTTGCCCCCAGGCCCTGATGTGGGTTATTGACCTGTGCCCTGGTGGGCTAATCATGTAAAAAAAATCAAGCATTTAACCATCCAAGACTCTAAAGCAACCAAAATATTTTGGTGTGATCAATAACCAGTAAGTAAAGTCTTATCACATTTAAAATATCAAGAAAATCGGTTTGAATATGGCGCCGCTTCGTCCATGGTTTCATTTCTGGCCACAGAGGTGCTGTGTGTAACATCCATGTTGGCCAAACACACTGGGCACTGCCATTACAGTGCTCTTTGTGAAGAAAAACTAGTTTTAGTGGTCTTAAGGAACTTTAGTGTTTAAGAAACTTAACAAGCCTGATAAAGAGTAGTGAATTAAGTGATTACTGTACCTATATTTAATCAAGAACACCATCACCACAAACCACACTCATGATAAAGCCTAAAACAATTGACATTATTTCTATCATCATTTCTGGTTTCATATGCCTCATATTTATTGAGTGGCTTTCACACGCATTCAGTTATAGGGGGAACATTGAAATTTGCATAATGAATATATAAAATCCATAAAATAAGTTGTATACACACATATAGAAAGGCATTTGTAAAGGAACTATTCGTATTTGGAAATGTATGCGTGTTGCTAAAACATTGAAGAAATTGGAAAGGGCAATCCTCTTCACATGGCACTGAAACCTTACCCTCCCCTATGGCCGAAGTGTTGGTCGGCAATTTTTATTGAATAATCTCCCTACCTATGATTTTAACAACTGTCCAACTAATGTTTTAGGCATCAAGTTTAACAAAGGTTATAAACATGCCGTTTCTCAACAACTTGTCAATTATTCACAGTGAATATGTATGAGGTTTAGTAGACAACCAATCGCAGGTAAACTAAGGTGTTTTATGTCCACCGGGCTTGAGACTGGCAAAGGTGTACCAGGTATATAAAGATGGGAAGAGACTGCAAACTTGACACAACTGGTTATGTATGATCACACACTGTATTTTATGAATGATAATAATATATTGTAGTCATTAACACTCACAGGGTTCACACAGCACAGTGAGTGTAGACTGACAATGCTGACTGTAACAGTTGGAAGTGGAAGAGACTGTACATTTATAATTTCTTCCATACTTTCACTCATTAGAAGCTCTTCCATCAGTTGTTTTAGCATAGAGGCCATTATATCAAGGTTCATTAGATTTGAAACCTTCATATAATGGACTATACCTGTTCATTAGTTTGATGTCTGTTAAGTGGAGATTTTACTGAAATAACTGGTGTTTGAATATTATATATCATCCAAACATAAACAAGCTTCAACTTTCTCAAAATAAAACTGAACTTACCTTAATCGGTAGATATTGATGGCCCTGGCTGGCAGATCCTTCAATTTGTGGTGGATCTTGACAGCTCTGGCTGACTGATCCATCATTCTGTGGCGGGCCTTTACTTTGCTCATCAGGAGGCTGGTCAGGCTCCACCACGTCTCCCTCAGGTCCATTATCCTCCACTAATTTTTTAAGTTGAACATCAGTCCAAGAATGAAGACTGACCCATATTTGTTCCTTTTGTTTGCGATTTAACTCAATGAGAATTTCTTCTAGATCAACAGTGCTACGTTTACTTCCCTGAGACAAAAAGTATAAAATAATTAGACAAAAATAGAGGTAAAATTATCGTTTCGGTCATCCAGCAATTTTTGGGGAATTTAAGTTTTGGAATCAGTAGTTTGAGAATTCTAAGACACCTTTATTCTATAGCATTTCTTCTGTTCGTGATTACTTTCAGAGAAAATCGTAAAAAATGGGGTTTGGGTTGGGAAAAATCACAAATACAGTAGTAATTTGTGATAGAAATGAAGGTCAGAATAATCCAAAACCTAACCTTGAACCTCACTTTAATTAGACTGGGAAGACTCCGAGTTAGGGTCATGAGATTCTTCTCCTAGTCACCCACAGGTTGCATTGCCTAGCACCTCTTTCTCTGACTAGGGGTGGGGGGGAAGCCTACTGGTATACCAAGCTGTGATTGGTTGATCCAAAATCATACCAACCAATCAATGTCCAAAGAACAACTGGGCATGTGTAAGACTCTAGCGCATGTGTAATGAGCATAGTAACCAATAAGCGAACACACAGGAGCTCACTTGGACGATTGTAACAATAACAAGAACTTGGAAAAAATAAGATTTCCAACAATTTATTGCAATTTTCTCTGAAAGTAATAATGAACAGAAGAAATGGTACTGAAGAAAAGTGCCTTAGAATTCTCTAAACTACTGATTCCAAAACGTAAAATCCTAAAAATTGCTGGATGACTGAAATAACACCAAAATAGAAATTACAAAAGTCTACACCACAAGCTGATAAAGTAGTGGAAACATATAGTACATGTATCCTTGATAATCGTTGACGTTAGGTTCCAGAAAACTACCATGATAAGCAAAAGAGTACATATCGAAACACACAACATATGGGAAAAATTAGTTTTGTCCCACGACCCCAAAGATGCACACTAAAGATATAATACTAGTAACATATCTTTACTAATTAATGAATAACAAATAAAAAATGTACAGTACTGTACAATATTGTATTATCAATGAAAGTCACAGTAGAATGAGAGGCAGAGTGTCAGTGAGATGCAGTGGGTGGGAGGGAGGAAGGGAGGAAGGAAGGTGGGAGGTGGGTGGGATATTGTGCAGTGGACATTGTGCTAATCTGCTCTGGTGATAATAGAGGTAGTGGTGATGATCATGGAGCTGGTGCTAGAGGGAGAGAATAAGTGGTGAGGAGATGATGAGTCACTTGGTTTGTTTGGAAACACTGGCTGCCGCACTGCCAGACACAACAGAACAGCTGATGTCCACCCACAAAATTGATTGTACAGTAAGTCCTCGCTTAACGTCGGTCGGCTTAACGTTGTTTCAGTACTGTGTCACTAAACTTTAGAGACCAAAAATTCGTTTAACGTCCCAGTGACTCGGTACAACGTCGTTTTGCATCGTCATGGACTACTTTTTACAGCGGTTCACCCTCCCTCGTCTGGCCGCGGAACGTCACTGAATCCCCAAGCGCCGCCAGTCTTTGTTAGGCTTCCACAGTGTTCTTGAGTGTTTAAGTGTTTTTGCTCTTAATACTGTACTGTAACCATTCAAAATGGCTTTCAAGTGCCCATCAAGTGCTACTGATGCTAGTGTTGTGAACAAGCAACATAAGACCATTAGCCTTGCTACAAAAATGGAGGTTTTAAACCTTTTGAGAGGGAGGAGGAGCTACCCGCCGGGTCTCAGTGAATCGCCACCCTCCTGGCTCCCGCCATACTCCTCCCCTCCTGCCATCCACCTCCACCGCTTCAGTACCCACCACACACTCGCTCAACCACCTCCACCTATTGGTGAGCACCAATACCAATTTAGTAGTTGTATATGCATGCACTGTTTTCTATAGAAATGGCAATGATTTTCTGTAAATGTAATGTATTTCATGGAGCAAAGGGAGGCTCAGGAATGTAACTCCCGTATTTTATCTATTTCTTACGGGGAAAATTTATCTGCTTAACGTTGTTTCGTATAACGTCGCATTTTCAGAAACATAACCCCGACGTTAAGCGAGGACTTACTGTAAGTATAAATGAACAACACTGTATCCCTGCATAGTACTAGCTTGGCACATGGGTACCTAACTCTGAGGTGATAATGAGGTGATTGATAAAGAGTGTCTCTGGTGGGTGAGTGAGGCAGGTGGTATGCCACACAGTATATGATAGAAGCAGTGTGGCGCGGGTTGGCACGTGACACATCACGTACCCACAATGCCTCCACATCAGCTGGGACTAAAACAATCAGGCGTGACGGGCGAAGTTCATCTTGACAGACGAAGGCAATGCCCCCTCCATGTTCATGTGAATGAAGGTGATGAAAGAGTTGATATCCCTCAATGTGGCATGTTTCAGGAACAATTTGTCAAGCTTCGCATATAGCAGCGACGTTGGCGGTAGTTGACTGGACTGTGGTTGCCAGTTTGTCAAATTTATTTGCTAAGGAAGTGAAGTTGGAGAGCAGTAAGGAGGGGAGATCGTACCATATTCGGGAACTTCTGTGTATTGGTACAGTCTGTCAGGAGTAGGTTTCTCTGGTTTTCTAGTGGAGGTAATGGTCCTAATGGGCCTTCTGTTTATGACATCCTTGTTTACAGCTGCAAGCATGGAATACGTTCAATGATTTAAGTCGTGCAATAACACTGCCACCGGGATATCCAGGGCGCGCCTGGAGTTTGTCACTGGTGGGCATCTGTTGATATCTGTTGTTGTGGACGAACAGAAGTGTTTGTCAGCGGCGGGCATAACCTCAACGGCGGCACTTTGAGGGTCACTGACACTAGTTAATATTTGTCTCGTCATAAACACTGCGAGTCCTTGTCTCTGGCACTTAAGAGGTCATCGAAACAGTACTCACGGTATATGTACAGTAAACACCGCGGTGGTCCTTGTCACTGGCACTTTGAAGGTGACTGACAAGGTGTCCATATTCTGGTACAGGTTAACAATCCTTTATCCGAAATCCTTGGGGCCAGAGGCATTTCGGTTTTTGGAATTTTTCGGTTTTCAGAATGGTTAGTTTTTGTTTTTGTTTTTTTTTGTGTGTATTAGCCCACCCGGGCATAGATCACTGACCCACATTGGGGCCTGGGGGTCTAAATTATAATAATAATAATAATAATTCATAGGTCTAGGTCGTGTTTCTCACTTTTGATCTTTTTTTCATTCTTGTATTTCTTTACTGTATTATTATTTTATTATTACAGTATTATTGTTATTATTATTATTATTAATTTTATTATTATTATTATTATTATTATTATTATTATTATTATTATTATTATTATTATAATCATTATTGTTTTATTTTGGTGTATAATTATTAAAAATTTTATTCACTATGAATAATTATTATTATTATAATTATTATTACTATTACATTTTTGCCCCCCAGGCCCCGATGTGGGTCAGTGATCTGTGCCTGGCTGGGCTAATAATCCCTGTTAAAAAAGACAAAAAAAAAAAGGCCCCACAAAAAACTTTCGGTTTTTAGAGCTTTTCGGTTTTCGGAATTTCGGATAAAGGATTGTCAACCTGTATAACACTGCTGTGAATCATGCTTGTTTTTGTGTTTTTCCTTGGAATACACTATTGGTCCAATCATTACTCTGATCACTTGAATGTTTTGCTGATAAATGCCGGTGTAGTGAGGTAGGTAAGGAGTTGGGCTATAATGGGAGGGGGGGATCAGGGCCAAACAGGCTTGGCCTGGCTACCAATCATGATTGCCTGTAGGACACGTCTTGTCTCACTGAGGGCTGACTGATGTGTGTGTGTGTGTGTGTTTACTTTCAAACTTGACAGTTATATGTCTATCTTTCCATCCACATTTGTTTGTTAATTAGTTGTTCAATGCACGTAGACCACCATTCATTTTATACAATTTAATCAAACATAACCAACCATAATTATCTGAAAGTTGATGGCAAAAATCTCATAGCCAAAACATCCGATTGCCCAGACTGGAATTATTCAAGTGGGATGACACCTACGGTAGTTGATCACCAAAACTTTAGTGTTAATGACTAGAACTCAACCATGGCCATAATGTATGACAATGAAGTTTTAAGTGCATGACTGAGTAAAAGAGCGAGGTATACAACTTACATGGTGTTGGAGGATTGTAAGGAAGGCAGCATGGTCATATTGTTCTACTGCCTTCAAGAACTCTTGTTTAGCCATGCTTCACACTTATAATCTGCAAATATTAATAATTTAGAACAAAAGTACTGTACAGGTAGTTCTGCTATAACGCGATAATTGTGTTCTTGTAAAATATCGTGTTATAGAAAATCGCGTAATAGAAATAACAGGGCTTATGGAGAAAATAGGGTTAGGTGCAGATTACTCGAAATCGAAAAACTTTAGTAGTTAGCCTAACACAAAGGATAGCACAGTCTAAATAAATGTTACATTCATATCTAATAATGAAATCATACAGTAAATTTAACACTTTACCTTGAAAAAATATGAATGTAACTTGATGGGGAGAAGGGTGATTTTGAGGTTGATAACATCAAGCTTCTCTTCAAGTGTTATATCCTTTCTTTTACGATAATCACCGGGAATTCTATCATCAGAATGCTTTTTGGAGATATTCTTCTTTACCATATTCACAGTTAATACCACAAAATTGGAGAAATAGTAAGCAAAAATCGCGTTATAGCAAACAAGCGATCGCGTTATACAAATATTGTTCCGAATTCATAAATCGCGTTAGAGCAAATTCGCGTTATCAAAACACGCGTTATAGCAGAACTCACTGTACCTTAAAATGCTTGCAATATCATGAAAGATATTCCCAAAATAATTTATCATATACTGTACCTAACCAAGCCTCATTAAGTTAATACTGCAGTGTCCAACCTCCAGTAAGTAGCCATCATACAGTAAAGATAATAATACAACTTTGGCGGTAAAGCATCGTAACAAAAATCCATCAGAGGTTGTATGGTATCCTGTAAATCTGCATGAAAACCTTACAGTATTGAATAAATATTATTATTATTAGATTATATATATAAAAAAAAAATCAGATTTAAATAAAAAAAAAAACAGACAAAATTGGTAAGAGATATAAGATGATGGGTCAGTTAAAATGTGTGTACGTACTGTACACTACTGCACTGTTTAGCATGGCATGTGTGTGTGTCTGATCAGGCCCTACACTAAATAAAAAAAAGTCATTGTTACTGCAATATGTCCAATATTTTACAATGTGTGCTATCAAAATTTTCTTTGTGATTTAGTACTTTTGTATATTTAAGTAAGGTTAGGTTAAGTAGACTAAATATATCATTCTAAGTGCACGCCATAGCTAGTAGCACCATGAAGTCTCCATTTATACCTTGAAAAAGATGCAGAAGCCATTAACAATATTCAATGAAGAGTAACTATATTAATATCAACATGAAGAGGCCTGATGCATGAAGAAATAGTAATATAAAATGACTCAATAATTCTCCCTAAGCTAATAAAGCTACACAAGATCCAGGGGTGACCAGATTAAATATTTCAAGATCACAAGAGAAATGTACAACACAAAGATTCTGGAGTTGTCGGATGTCATGTGTTTGTCAAGTGAGACCCGTCACAATAGGATGAGAAAAAAAGATCAGGAATTAATATTAGTAAGAATGTCTTTAAACCATGACAGTGGTTCTTGTTTGTTCATCTTTATGTCTGATAGCTATTTTAATATTCTAATTGGTTATGGCTGGTGACGTCATTATGCTTCCTTGATTACTGAATGTGGTCACTTGCAAATACATATTACCTAAGTTAATCTAACCATACCTAACTAAACCAAACCAAACCTAAATTAGTCTAACCAAACCTAACCAAATCAAACAATCTAATATATGCTAACTAAACATAATTACCTGTATACCAAACCTAACCTAACCATACCATATTTGCAAGTGAATGAACAGTACAGTATTCAATAACCTATGACACATAATAAAATCATAAATGCTAACCAATCAGAACAGAGGTACAGTACAAGATACAGTACAGTACAGGGTACAGTATAGTACAGGGTACAGTATAGTACAGGGTACAGTATAGTACAGGGTACAGTACAGGGTACAGTATAGTACAGGGTACAGTATAGTACAGGGTACAGTATAGTACAGGGTACAGTACAGGGTACAGTATAGTACAGGGTACAGTATAGTACAGGGTACAGTACAGTACAGGGTACAGTATACAGTACAGTACAGTATATAGTACAGGGTACAGTATAGTACAGGGTACAGTATAGTACAGTACAGTACAGGGTACAGTACAGTACAGGGTACAGTACAGGGTACAGTATAGTACAGGGTACAGTACAGTACAGGGCACAGTATAGTACAGGGTACAGTATAGTACAGGGTACAGTATAGTACAGGGTACAGTACAGTACAGGGTACAGTATAGTATACAGTATAGTACAGGGTACAGTATAGTACAGGGTACAGTACAGTACAGGGTACAGTATAGTACAGGGTACAGTACAGTACAGGGCACAGTATAGTACAGGGTACAGTATAGTACAGGGTACAGTATAGTACAGGGTACAGTACAGTACAGGGTACAGTATAGTACAGGCAGTACAGTACAGGGTACAGTACAGTACAGCAGTATAGTACAGTACAGTACAGTACACAGTACAGGGTACAGTACAGTATACAGGTACAGTACAGTATAGTACAGGGTACAGTATAGTACAGGGTACAGTACAGTACAGGGTACAGTACAGTACAGGGTACAGTATAGTACAGGGTACAGTACAGTACAGGGTACAGTACAGTACAGGGTACAGTACAGTATAGTACAGGGTACAGTATAGTACAGGGTACAGTACAGTACAGTACAGGGTACAGTACAGGGTACAGTACAGTATAGTACAGGGTACAGTACAGTACAGGGTACAGTACAGTACAGACAGATCAGTGATGGAACAAATAACGGATGAATGAGTTTATTTTCTCCTCGTCACCTTTTATAAGACACAATCATTCTTTGGCAACACCTGTAATAAAATGGTAAATCAATGACACAATGTAAAAATAAAATGGTCACAGCTTAGTAAATAAAATATCAGAAATATGGCCATAAAGCTTAAATTGAGGATTATAGTATTAAACATTTGGTATTATCATTTAAGTCATCCTACGACGTTAGGTTAGGTTGAAATAATGTTTTTCCATTTTTTTTAATGTTTTGAACGATTCTGACCTTCATTTCAAATAGGTGGATGACATAATCGATAATTTTACCATTCATCAATCAGTCATCAAGGGTTGTGACTACCTGGGAGTAAACGATAATCCAAAATTATTTATACTAAATAATAGATATTGCGGTCCGACTAATTACCCAAATGTACCCAAATGTAGCAAAATGTAGCCGCAATGAAGTTAAACAATGGTCCTACATGAATAAATCGGACTGCTAATCACTTCTCGATTAGTATTTGGTGTCACAAAGTCACAAAAAATTGGAAAACTTACTTTCATCTGAGTTGTGTTAGGTTAGGTTAAGTTAGGTACATGCACTCGATCTATTAACTCAGATTAAATAAGTTTACCAATTTTTTGTGACTTTGTGACACCAAATACCAGTCGAGAAGTGATTAGCAGTCCGATTTATTCATGTAGGACCATTGTTTAACTTCATTGCGGCTACATTTGGGTAATTAGTCGGACCCTAGATATTGTAATACTGGACTAACGCTCTACAAGTGAGGCGTTTCCCTGTTAGAAGTACTGTCACCTCATCTGGTCCCCAAGATCATTGAAAGGAGGACCACCAGACTGTACTACGGTGTTTTGTTACCCAGAGATTTATACTACGGTATACTGTAGGAGGGCAAGGGCGACTTAATTGAAATTTATAAACATCTCAAGGGTGCATTACTCACACCTGGAGCTGGAGGACGCTCGCCACAGCTCTAGACTGAAGAAGGTACAAGGCAAACATTTTAGGAGTAAGAATTGTAAACCCATGGAGCAATCTGCCAGAGTTGTGACGGCGAACTGACGCACATAGTCAACAATATCTCACCTCTCAACCAACTCACCTCACAACACCTCACAACTCACCTCACACAACACCTCACAACTCACCTCACAACATCACTACAACTAAAAGTTTCGCGGTTTTTGTTGTTTTCAAAATGTACAAGTTCCAATAATATAGCTGGACTGTACTCAACATTTGTTAACGACAATATATATATATATATATATATATATATATATATATATATATATATATATATATATATATATATAGTAGATAGATGAATTTATAAATAAATATTAATTGGATTTTGAAACTAATTCTTAGGTATGGAAGAAATTTGTCTCCTAAACTGTATTTTATCATTATTTATGTAAGTCATAACGATAGTCTTATTTGCTATTATTTTGGGGGATATTATGGAAATATTATGTAAAATATAAAGATTGATTCATGTTAAAGTATTTTAATTTAAACAATTTTCTTAACTGTCACCAAGAAATGTTTTGATTGAAATATAGAAAACGGAAAAAATGTTTTGGATATCTATGGGAAATCTGAGTTAGCTCGCTCCCTCAAGAAACTCTTTATTATTTTATATATCACTTTGCTGGAAGAAGGAAGACGGTGGTTGTTTAAGTGCCTCGTTTCTTCCAGACTTATTCATATCACGACACCAGTGTTTGCACAGGAGGAAACTGGTTGCGTACCTGCGTTTTGTATGAACATGTTGAACTGTCTATATAAGCCGATTCAATAAATTGAAAACTTGTATGACGATTTTACTGAATAAATAGCTATCTATCTATCTATCTATCTATTTGATCTCTAATACAATCATCATAATTTTAAATCCTCAAAATCACAAACTACTCCGGCTGTAATTTTAGTCGTTTTAACTATCGTTCTCTCACACTAGCTTGATTCAACTTTTAAAACATTGTTCCATCCAATAAATGTTCTGACATTATCGTTATGGATGACTTCACGATGAAAACTGGCTGGTTACGTCTTGCTTGACACATGCTGATGAACTTGGAGCAAAAACCTTTTCCATTATTATATATTTTTTTAAATTAAAGACGCCACTCAGATAATGATAGACCCAGCCACAGTCCTTGATCATTGTGGTAATATAGTCAACACTGTACTTTACCTTTCTGGTGCCTTATAATGTAATGTTACCTGTTGATTACACCTGAGCTTCCATTAAGATGTTACCATCGTGTTACTGAACACACACACACATCACTTTCCAATTTACAGACAACAAATAATGATTCACTTCTGCCATAAGAAAGTTTCTCATGTCACTAGTTTGTTATTCAACCTTCACTTTAGTCTTTATAGAAATATCATGATGGAAAATTTGGCGTCAGTTGTCAGTCACCCACAGGTTGAGATAAGGTCAACCAGATTGTATGTTCTTTAGAGGATGATGAACTGTGATCATGTCTTGCCTGAGGTGACTTAATGAAGTAATTTAATGATCTTTGAAATATTTAAGACCACCAGAGAGGGTAGTTCTTGTCCCGTGGTCATTGGCTAATTGTAACGGAAACCTGGATATTGGTGCAGGCTCAAAGTCAATAAATCAATCAGCGGCGTGTGTCCCTCCTTAAGCTTACCATACCACTGACTGAGTGGTGTGTGTCCCTCCTTAAGCTTACCATACCACTGACTGAGTGGTGTGTGTCCCTCCTTAAGCTTACCATACCACTGACTGAGTGGTGTGTGTCCCTCCTTAAGCTTACCATACCACTGACTGAGCGGCGTGTGTCCCTCCTTAAGCTTACCATACCACTGACTGAGTGGTGTGTGTCCCTCCTTAAGCTTACCATACCACTGACTGAGCGGCATGTGTCCCTCCTTAAGCTTACCATACCACTGACTGAGTGGTGTGTGTCCCTCCTTAAACACCATACCACTGACTGAATACCACTGACTGAGTGGTGTGTGTCCCTCCTTAAGCTTACCATACCACTGACTGAGCGGCATGTCCCTCCTTAAGCACCATACCACTGACTGGTGGTGTGTGTCCCTCCTTAAGCTTACCATACCACTGACTGTGTCCCTCCTTAAGCTTACCATACCACTGACTGTGTGTGCTGTGTCCCTCCTTACCAGCTGTACCATACTGACTGAGCCCTCCTTAAGCTTACCATACCACTGACTGAGCGGTGTGTGTCCCTCCTTAAGCTTACCATACCACTGACTGAGTGGTGTGTGTCCCTCCTTAAGCTTACCATACCACTGACTGAGCGGCATGTGTCCCTCCTTAAGCTTACCATACCACTGACTGAGTGGTGTGTGTCCCTCCTTAAGCTTACCATACCACTGACTGAGTGGTGTGTGTCCCTCCTTAAGCTTACCATACCACTGACTGAGCGGCATGTGTCCCTCCTTAAGCTTACCATACCACTGACTGAGCGGCGTGTGTCCCTCCTTAAGCTTACCATACCACTGACTGAGTGGTGTGTGTCCCTATTACTTCATAGATCCCTCCTAACACTTTATATTGTGGTGTGTCCCTCCTTAAGCTTACCATACCACTGACTGAGCGGCATGTGTCCCTCCTTAAGCTTACCATACCACTGACTGAGCGGCGTGTGTCCCTCCTTAAGCTTACCATACCACTGACTGAGTGGTGTGTGTCCCCAAGTATCGTACATTCATATCTTCCTTACCTTAAACTAACGATCCCTCCTAACACTTTATCTTTCCGCTATTGTTAATTAGTTTGTAGCCCCCTGGAGGTGAATAGCCCCCTGGTGTGGTGGTGAGTAGCCCCTAGTGGTGAGTAGCCCCTAGTGGTGAGTAGCCCCTAGTGGTTAGTAGCCCCGGTGGTGAGCAGCCCCCGGTAGTCAGTAGCCCCGGTGATCAGTAGCCCCTGGTGATGATTAACCCCGTGGAAGTGAGTAGCCCCTGGTGGTAGTGAGTAGCCCCTGGTGGTTAGTAGCAGCCTGGTGGTCAGCAGCCCCTGGTGATTCAGTAGCCCCTGGTGGCGAGTAGCCAGTAGCCCCTGGTGGTGAGTAACCCTGTGGAGGTGAGTAGCCCCTGGTCGTTAGTAGCCCCCGGTAGTCAGTAGCCCCTGGTGGTGAGCAGCCCCTGGTGATCAGTAGCCCCTGGTGGTGAGCAGCCCCTGGTGATCAGTAGCCCCTGGTGGTGAGTAGCCCCTGGTGGCGAGCAGCCCCCGGTAGTCAGTAGCTCCTGGTGGTGAGTAACCCCTGGTGGTTAGTAGCCTCTGTTGGTGAGCAGCTCCTGGTGGTCAATAACCCCTGGTGGCCAGTAGCCCCTGGTGGTTAGTAGCCCCCGGTAGTCAGTAGCCCCCGGTGGTCAGTAGGTCCTGGTGGTCAATAACCCCTGGTGGTCAGTAGCCCCTGGTGGTCAGTAGCTCCTGGTGGTCAATAGCCCCTGGTGGTCAGTAGCCCCCGGTGGTCAGTAGCCCCTGGTACATAATCACAGCACGGTTAAGACTGATATAGTTAAGTGAACAAGCCAGATTCCTGTTATCTTGTTGAGTCAGTTTCTAGATTATTTTATCACAAAGACATAAGTTCTCATCTGGTTATTCTCCTGGACTAACGGAGTTGACAGATAGTGAGGATGATGAACAACAACATCGACGGCGTGTACACTGTACAACAACAACAACAACAACAACAACAACAACAACAACAATAATAATAATAATAATAATAATAATAATAATAATAATAATAATACATGGCATGAACAATAGAATCTACGCTAGTTGTGAGTTAGGTCATTGGTAAGCAGAGAACGGTGGTAGAGTGGATAACAGTGCTAGTATCTTATCCTAAGTGCCCTTGGATCAATCCCATCACACCCTAGTCCAAACTGCCTCCCAAAACTCCTCTTGTTTCCCCTCCTTCTCTTATAAATGACGAGTAATTTCTCTTGTTTTTGTTTCTCTCACGAAGAACCACAAATCTACAGAATATACCTGAAGTTTCCTTCATCAGTTAAAGGTCATTGTCTGCGAGTGGGTGAGTACACAGATCTTCTTCTCACCCAACACAAGCTCTTATCAGTTACTCACATTGTCACTCAGCACAAGATATTTTTATGAATTACTCAGATTGTTGCTTGACCAGTATCTGTTGTAACATGAGTTCAGAATGTGGCCGTTTGTATAATGTTGCATTGTCCTCCACCACCACCACTACTAGTCTACTACTATAAAAAGAGGCGTTTTTTCTCAGCTGAGAAAAGATGCTCCCCGCCCCCTCCTCAAAAGTTACAGCTGATTGGCAGTTGCAAACCAGTCCGATTTTGTCCTGAAGTAATGATGTATTTATAAATGAGTTTATTCATAATCATTGGGATGACCGTTTCTGACGAGAAAGACATTTAGCTAAATTATATAAAGATATATACAGTACATTCATTATTTCAAACATAAGCACGTAGGAAGTTTATCAGAAGTATTATACATGAATTAACCGTTCAACTCTGGTAGCAAATTCACGCTTTCGATGGATGCATTTAATATACTGTATACTTATTTTTACCCACAATAAAGCATACTAAGACAAATTACTTATCAGTAATACTACATTATGCAAAAACAACAGCACCATCACATAATTACCACCAGCACCACCACACAACTACCACCAGCACCACCACCACACAACTAGCACTACCACCATCACACGACTACCACCAGCACCACCACACAACTAGCACTAACACCATCACACGACTACCACCAGCACCACCACCACACAACTAGCACTACCACCATCACACGACTACCACCAGCACCACCACACAACTAGCACTAACACCATCACACGACTACCACCAGCACCACCACCACACAACTAGCACTACCACCACAACTACCACCATCACCACCACACAACTACCACCATCACCACCACCTGGCTACCACCAGCACCACCACACCAGCACCACCATCACCACCACAACTACCACCATCACCACCACACACAACTACCACCATCACCACCACACAACTACTACCAACACACACACAATAGCACTACTACAATATAAATACCACCAGCACCACCACACAACTACCACCATCACCACCACACCAACTACTACCAGCACCACCACACAACCAGCACTACCACCATATAAAGACCACCAGCACCACCACACAACTACCACCATTACCACCACACAACTACCACCAGCACCACCACACAACTACCACCAGCACCACCACACAACTACACCAGCACCACCACACAACTACCATCACCACCACACAACTACCACCAGCACCACCCACTGGCTTCTACACCATCACCACCACACAACTTCACCACCAACACCACCACACAACTAGCACTACCACCATATAAATACCACCAGCACCACCACACAACTACCATCACCACCACACAACTACCACCAGCACCACCACAGCTACCAGCACCACCCACACAACTAGCACTACTACCATGTAAATGCCACCAACACCACTACACAACTACCACCAACACCACCACACAAATACTACCAACACCACCACACAACTAGCACTACTGCCATGTAAATACCACCAGCTTGCCACTACACAACTACCACCAGCACCACCACTGACTACTACCAGCACCACCACACAACCCCTAGCACTACTACCATGTAAATACCACCAACACCACTACACAACTACCACCAGCACCACCACACAACTACTACCAGCACCACCACTGGCTAAGCACTACTACCATGTAAATATCACCAGCACCACTACACACAACTACCAAGCACCACCACACAACTAGCACTACTACCCATGTAAATACCACCAACACCACCACACACAACACCACCAGCACCACCACAATTACCCACCAGCACCACCACACCTGATTACCACCAGCACCTGCACAACTAGCACTGCTACCATGTAAATGCCACCAGCACCACTACACAACACCTGCCAGCACCACCACTGGCTTCTACCAACACCACCACACAGCTTCTACCAACACCACCACAACTAGCACTACTACCGTATAAATACCACCAACACCACTACTGTACCACCAGCACCACCACACAATTTACCACCGGCACCACCACACAGTACCACCATCACCACCACACAGTACCACCAGCACCACCACACAATTACCACCAGCACCACCACACAGTACCACCAGCACCACCACACAATTACCACCAGCACCACCACACAACTACTACCAGCACCACTACACAACTATCACCAACACCATCACACAACTACCACCAGCACCACCACACAACTACCACCAGCACCACCACACAACCACACCAGCACACCACACCAACTAGCACTACCATCACACACGACTACCGCCAGCACCACCACACAGTTACCACCAGCACCACCACATAACTAGCACTACCATGTAAATACCAGCACCACCACACAATTACCACCAGCACCCGCACAGGATTCCACCAGCACCACACTGGCTACTGCAGCACCACCACACAACTGGCACTACTGCCATGTAGTACCAACACCACCACACAGCTACCACCAGCACCACACACAACTACTACCAGCACCACACAACTAGCACTACTACCATGTAAATACCGCAACACCACCACGACTACCACCAACACCACCACACAATTACCACCAGCACCACCACAATTACCACCAGCACCACCACACAACTAGCGCACTACCACCGTAGCAAATACCAACACCACTACACAACTACCACCAGCACCACCACACAACTACCACCAGCACCACCACACAACTACCACCAACACCACACCACACAATTACCAGCACCACCACACAATTACCACCGGCACCACCACACCAACTAGCACTTTCTGCTACCGTAAATACCACCAGCACCACTACACAACTACCACCAACACCACCACACAATTACCCACACACCACCACACAGCACCACCAACACCCACCACACAACTACCAACACCACTACACAACTACCACCAGCACCACCACACAACTACTACCAGCACCACCACACAACTACCACCAGCACCACCACACAACTACCACCAGCACCACCACACAACTACCACCAGCACCACCACACAACTACTACCAACACCACCACACAACTACCACCAGCACCACCACACAACTACTGCCAGCACCACCACAACTACCACCAGCACCACCACACAACTACCAGCACCACCACACAACTACCACCAGCACCACCACACAACTACCAGCACCACCACACAGTTACCACCATCACCACCACACAACTACCACCAGCACCACCACACAACTACCACCAGCACCACCACACAGCTACCACCGGCACCACCACACATTACCACCAGCACCACCACACAACTAGCACTACCACCATCACACAACTACCAGCACCACCACACAACTCTACCAACACCACCACCACACAACTACCACCAGCACCACCACACAACTAGCACTACCACCATCACACGACTACCACCAACGCCACCACACAACTACCACCAGCACCACCACACAATTACCACCAGCACCACCACACAACTACCACCAGCACCACCACACAACTACCACCAGCACCACCACACAACAACTTCACCACCAGCACCACCACACAACTACCACAGCACCACCACACAACTACCACCAGCACCACCACACAACTACACCAGCACCACCACACAACTACCACCAGCACCACCACACACAACTACCACCACCACCACACCAACTACCACCAGCACCACCCACACAACTACCACCAGCACCACCACACAACTACCACCAGCACCACCACACAGCACACCAACACCACCACACAACTACCACCAGCACCACCACAACTACCACCAGCACCACCACACACCAACTACCACCAGCACCACCACACAACTACCACCAGCACCACCACACAACTACCACCAGCACCACACAACTACTGCACCACCACACCCAGCTACCACCAGCACCACCACACAGCTAGCACTACCACCATCACACAACTGCTACCAGCACCACCACACAACTACTACCAACACCACCACACAACTACCAGCACCACCACACAACTAGCACTACCACCATCACACGACTACCACCAGCACCACCACACAGCTACCACCAGCACCACCACACATTACCACCAGCACCACCACACAGCTTCCTACCAGCACCACCACAACTACAGCACCACCACCTTCTACCAGCACCACCACACAACTACCACCAGCACCACCACACCCAACTACCACAGCACCACCACACAACTACCAGCACCTGCTGGCTACCACCAGCACCACCACACAACCACCACCAGCACCACCACACAACTACCAGCACCACCACACAACTACCAGCACCACCACACAACTACCACCAGCACCACCACACAACTACCACCAACACCACCACACAGCTACCACCAGCACCACCACTGATTACCAGCACCTGCACAACTAGCACTACTACCATGTAAATGCCACCAACACCACTACACAACTACCACCAGCACCACCACACAACTACCACCAGCACCACCACACAATTACCACCAGCACCACCACACAACTAGCACTACCACCATATAAAGACCACCAGCTTCCACTACACAACTACCATCACCACCACAATACCAGCACCACCACACAACTACCACCAGCACCACCACACAACTACCAGCACCACCACACAACTAGCACTACCACACCACCACACAACTACCAGCACCCACCACGCAACTACCACCAGCACCACCACACAACTACCACCAGCACCACCACTGACTACCACCAGCACCACCGCACAACTACCACCAGCACCACCACACAGCTACTACCAGCACCACCACCCAACTACCACCAACACCACCACACAACTAGCACTACCACCACACAACTACCACCAGCACCACACACAACTACCACCAGCACCCACCACACCAACCACCACCAGCACCACCACACAACTACACCAACACCACCACAACTTCTTTCTACCACACAGCTACCACCAGCACCACCACAACTACCACCAGCACCACCAATACCACTACCACCACAACTCACCAATAACCACACCACCACCCACAACCACCACCAGCACCACCACAATAACCACTACCACTACCACCAACGACTACCACCACACCACCAATAACCAGCACCACTGGCACACAACACCAATTGTTAACCCACACACAACACCACCAGCACTACCCAATAACCCACACCAGCACCACCACACAACTACCACTACACACCACACAACTACCACACACCACCCCACACAACTACCACCAGCACCACCACATAACACCACCACACCACCACATAACCACCACCAGCAACCACCACACTACTACCAACACCACAATAAATCAGTACTACCACCACCTACCACCAGCACCACACACAACTAGCACCACCACACACTACCACCTCAGCACCAATTCACAACTAGCACTACCACCATCCACGACTACCACCAGCACTACACACAACCACCACCAGTACCACCACACAACACTACCAACACCACACAACTACCACCAGCACCACACAACTACTACACAACCACCACCAACACCACCACACAACCACCACCCTCAGCACCACCACACAACCACCACCAGCACCACCACACACCACCACCAGCACCACCACACAACTACCACCACCACACAACCACCACCAGCACCACCCACACAACCACCACCAGCACCACCACACAACCACTTACCTGATCACCACCACAATAACCACCACCAGCACCACCACACAACCACCACCAGCACCACCCACACACAACCACCACCAGCACCACACCACACAACCACCACCAGCAACCACCAGCAACCACCAACACCACCACAACCACCACCAACACCACACAACCAGCACACCACCACACAACCACCACCAGCACCACCACACACACCAGCACCACCACATAACAACCAGCACCACACAACACCACACCACCACAACCACTACACCAACACCACCCACACACAACACCACCACCACCACCAATTGCACCACCACACAACTACCACCAGCACCATCACACAACTACCACCAGCACCACCACACAACTACCACCAACCACACAACTACCACCAGCACCATCACACAACTACCACCAGCACCACCACACAACTACCACCAGCACCACCACACAACTACTACCAACACCACCACACAACTAGCACTACCACCACACAACTACCACCAGCACCACCACACAACTACCACCAGCACCACCACACAACTACCACCAGCACCACCACACAACTACCACCAGCACCACCACACAACTACCTTCACTTAACAAAAATAAATGCAGCCTGCAGCCTCCAAGAGACAGGTTAATTACCCAGGTAGTAAGGGCGGGGTCACCTTCCTGGAAATCAATATTTATGGAAGAATCTGTACGTGTAACTTGCTAATGATGTGTTTTGTGTTTACAGTGATACGTATAGAGTTTAAATCTTCTCTCTCTCTCTCTCTCTCTCTCTCTCTCTCTCTCTCTCTCTCTCTCTCTCTCTTGTATGATGGTATATGACCAGACGAAAGTGCCGACAAGAACCTTAATTAAAAAAGAAGAGGAATAATTAGAAAATCAATAATAAGAAGACTGGAGGGTCGAGAAGGAATAGTCCAACACACTCAGACGTTACTTACAGTAGTTAGATTTACGACCGACTGAAACGTTACTCATCGGAAAACAGCTCTACAGTTTTAGTCTACAGTATTGTCGTAAAGATATGTGCGAAATTATAAAAAAAATCATACTTGAATATTAATGGATGTATTAGAAGCCTGAACTATGTGTATAAGTAATTACTGTATGCCTGTTTATGCTGTGTATTGAAACACCTTCACAAGTCAAGGAATTTTAATTAGTTCTGAAGTTCATTTAGTCCCATATAACGGACTTCTCTCTCCATATAACGGACTTCTCTCTCCATATAACGGACTTCTCTCTCCATATAACGGACTTCTCTCACCATATAGCGGACTTCTCTCTCCATATAACGGACTTCTCTCTCCATATAACGGACTTCTCTCACCATATAACGGACTTCTCTCTCCATATAACGGACTTCTCTCTCCATATA
>NW_024737097.1:23112341-23187341 GCF_018991925.1 Homarus americanus | reverse complement strand
ATGTACCTAGACAGTACAGGTATACAAACAATGTACCTAGACAGTACAGGTATACAAACAATGTACCTAGACAGTACAGGTATACAAACAATGTACCTAGACAGTACAGGTATACAAACAATGTACCTAGACAGTACAGGTATACAAACAATGTACCTAGACAGTACAGGTATACAAACAATGTACCTAGACAGTACAGGTATACAAACAATGTACCTAGACAGTACAGGTATACAAACAATATACCAAGACAGTACAGGTAAACAAACAATGTACCTAGACAGTACAGGTATACAAACAATGTACCTAGACAGTACAGGTATACAAACAATGTACCTAGACAGTACAGGTAAACAAACAATGTACCTAGACAGTACAGGTATACTAACAATGTACCTAGACAGTGCAGGTATACAAACAATGTACCTAGACAGTGCAGGTATACAAACAATGTACCTAGACAGTACAGGTATACAAACAATGTACATAGGTCCTAGACAGTACAGGTATACAAACAATGTACATAGGTCCTAGACAGTACAGGTATACAAACAATGTACATAGGTCCTAGACTGGTACAGAATATACAGACAGTAAGTGTTTAGATGCTTATTATATCCAGCTGAGTCCGTATCAATGTATCTATCAGCGCATTAATCTTTGGGTGACAGAGGACATCAACTCACTCCCTTTGTCTGTCATTCTTAGTCTGACTGTGTCTGTCTGTCTGTCTGTCTGCGTTTTTGTCTCTGTATCTGTCTGTTTGTCTGTCTGTGTTTCTAACTGTATGTCATTCTCAGCCGCTGTGTTCCTGTCTCTGTCTGTATCAGTCTGTGTTTCTGTCTGTCTCAGTGTCTGTGTTTCTGTCTGTCTCAGTGTCTGTGTTTCTGTCTGTCTCAGCTGTGTTTGTGAGTCTCTGTTTATCATCTGTGTGACTCTGTCTATCTCAATATATACGTTTCTGTCTGTCTGTCTCACTTTCTTAATCTCTTTATTTGTGTCTCTTTTATCTCTGAATGCCTCTCTTATCTCTCACTCTCCATCTGTCTCTTGTCACTCTAGCCTCTGGTGACAGTAATGGGCCATTAACATGATGGCTCGACTCCATCACTGAGAACCTCTGCATCAACACAAGCAAGACTATCTTCCTGGGTCTACGGTCTCTGAAATTCTGAAAATAATTAATTTCCCTAATAACTGTTGAGGGTAAGAATATTGACCTGATTGTTTGTTTAGCTGAAGACAAAACACAAACATAGGATGCTACACGTTGGTAAACAACACTTTATTTGTTTTGTATATTTTTAATGAGGTTTTGAATGTTATATTATTAGGTATTTTTGCATTTTGTTTATCTTTTTATAAATATTGATTATGTTAGTGAAGTTCCTGGGGTTGGTAGCCAGTGAATCACCCAAATTGTACCATTAAATATTACCATAAACCTCTACCTCAACTAGATATGTTCCTTTAACATTATGTACTGTATGTCTCATAATTAGTGCTAAGGGAACGTATCGAGTTAAGATGTAATTTATACGTAAGTTATATATAAAACTTTCAACAACTAGATAGGTAGAGTTTTGCATAATTATTTAAGAAAATTTTTTATCTGTCGAACCTCTGTAAATCTTTATCCAAGGTGACATTCCTGTACACCCATGGTTGGATTCCTCACCACACACACACACACACACACACACACACACACACACAAGATAATTTTAAGGTTATTATTCTTGTGTTCCGCCATTTTTATTGTTATAGTCATCAATTGCGTCTGTTTGTTGGTCGGTGTGCATGTGTGTTTGTCGGTCGGAGTGCTTGTGGTCGGGGTGCTTGTGGTCGGGGTGCTTGTGGTCGGAGTGCTTGTGGTCGGAGTGTTTTGGTCGGGGTTAGGTCGAGGTTGTGGTCGGAGTGTTGTGGTCGGAGTGCTTGGTCGGAGTGCTTGTGGTCGGGGTGCTTGTGGTCGGAGTGCTTTGGTCGGAGTGCTTGTGGTCGGGGTGTGGTCGGAGTGCTTAGGGTCGGAGTGCTTGTGGTCGGGGTGCTTGGTTGGGGTGCTTTGGTCGGAGGTTTGGTCGGAGGCTTGTGGTCGGAGTGCTTGTGGTCGGGGTGCTTAGGTCGGGGTGCTTGTGGTCGGAGTGCTTGTGGTCGGAGTGTTTAGGTCGGGGTGCTTGTGGTCGGAGTGGTTGCATTCCATTCACCAGAGGCATCGAGCCATCGCCTTCGACCTCCACATTATAGATCATATGTGATATTAATGTCTGGAATTCTATTGTAATTTGGTTAAAGTCACTTCAAGGTTAAGGTCAGTGGGTTCATGGGCACTTAACTGGGGAGATATTACTGTGCTTTGGTTAAGGTTAGTGGCAGCCACAAGTTTTCCTCACAATAAGGCGGCTCCTCCCCAGCTTAGTGAGGACAATGTCTTCAACAATAACACTCGACGCAGTCACTAACTCTCCCTCCTCATAATTACTCAACCCAGTCTAGTGAGAAGCTAGAGCCTCTTACATCACCACACTTAAACTTAAACCTTTGTATTCAATGTTATTGTAAGTGATTTCTGTATTTATAAGTCACTCTGTGGTACTTATTTGATTAACATTACTTACTGATGTTCTAGCAAGTCAGTCTTGGACTTACAGGTCACCCTGTTACACTTATTTGATCAACAAAATACGACAGTACTTAGTTAGGTTTTTGTAAGTGAGTTCTGTACTTAATACAGCACAATGCACTACAATACTCATTTTACTACAACCTACTCATAAACAACCTTCCCATAACAACCTACCCATAACACAACCAATACCCATAACACAACCAATACCCATAACACAACCAATACCCATAACACAACCAATACCCATAACACAACCAATACCCATAACACAACCAATACCCATAACACAACCAATACCCATAACACAACCAATACCCATAACACAACCAATACCCATAACACAACCAATACCCATAACACAACCAATATACAACACAATAAAATACCCATAACACAACCAATACCCATAACACAACCAATACCCATAACACAACCAATACTCATAACACAACCAATACTCATAACACAACCAATACCCATAACACAACCAATACCCATAACACAACCAATACCCATAACACAACCAATACCCATAACACAACACAACCAATACCCATAACACAACCAATGCCCATAACACAACCAATACCCATAACACAACCAATACCCATAACACAACCAATACCCATAACACAACCAATACTCATAACACAACCCATAACACAACAATACCCATAACACAACCAATACTCATAACACAACCAATACCCATAACACAACCAATACTCATAACACAACCAATACCCATAACACAACAATACTCATAACACAACCAATGCCATAACACAACCAATGCCCATAACACAACCAATACCCATAACACAACCAATACCCATAACACAACAATACCCATAACACAACCAATGCCCATAACACACAACCAATACCCATAACACCAACCAATACCCATAACACAACAATACCCATAACACAACCAATACCCATAACACCAACCAATACCCATAACACAACCAATACCCATAACACAACCAATACCCATAACACAACCAATACCCATAACACAACCAATACCCATAACACAACCAATACCCATAACACAACCAATACCCATAACACAACCAATACCCATAACACAACCAATGCCATAACACAACCAATACCCATAACACAACCAATACTCATAACACAACCAATACCCATAAAACAACCAATACCCATAACACAACCAATACCCATAACACAACCAATACCCATAACACAACCAATCCCATAACACAACCAATGCCATAACCAAACAAACCAATACCATAACACAACCACACAACCAATACCCATAACACAACCAATACCCATAACACAACCAATACCCATAACACAACCAATACCCATAACACAACCAATACCATAACACAACCAATACCCATAACACAACCAATGCCCATAACACAACCAATACCCATAACACAACCAATACCCATAACACAACCAATACCATAACACAACCAATACCCATAACACAACCAATACCCATAACACAACCAATACCCATAACACAACCAATACTCATAACACAACCAATACCCATAACACAACCAATACCCATAACACAACCAACACCAAACCCCACAATACCCATAACACAACCAATACCCATCACAACCAATACCCATAACACAACCAATACCCATAACAACCAATACCCATAACACAACCAATACCCATAACACAACCAATACCCATAACACAACCAATACTCATAACACAACCAATACCATAACACAAACCAATACCCATAACACAACCAATACCCATAACACAACCAATACCCATAACACAAAAACCAAACCCACACACCAATCCCAACACAAATCCCATAACACAACCAATACCATAACACAACCAATACCCATAACACAACCAATACCCATAACACAACCAATACCCATAACACAACCAATACCCATAACACAACCAATACCCATAACACCAACCAATACCCATAACACAACCAATACCCATAACACAACCAATACCCATAACACAACCAATACCCATAACACAACCAATACCCATAACACAAACCAATACCCATAACACAACCAATACCCATAACACAACCAATACCCATAACACAACCAATACCCATAACACAACCAATACCCATAACACAACCAATACCATAACACAACCAATACCCATAACACAATAATGCCATAACACAACCAATACCCATAACACAACCAATCCATAACACAACCAATACCCATAACACAACCAATACCCATAACACAACCAATACCCATAACAGCCAATACCCATAACACAACCAATACCCATAACACAACCAATACCCACCAACACAACCAATACCCATAACACAACCAATACCCATAACACAACCAATACCCATAACACAACCAATACCCATAACACAACCAATCCATAACACAACCAATACCCATAACACAACCAATACCCATAACACAACCAATACTCATAACACAACCAATACCACACAACCAATACCATAACACAACCAATCCACAAAACCAACCAACCATAACACAACAATACCCATAACACAACCAATACTCATAACACAACCAATACCCATAACACAAAACCCAAACACAACCAATATACAACCAATACCCATAACACAAAATACCATCAACCCATAACACAACCAATACCCATAACAACACAACCAATACCCATAACACAACCAATACCCATAACACAACCAATACCCATACACAACCAATACCATAACACAACCAATACCCATACACAACCAATATCGAAATACAATCTACCAAAATTCAGATTACGAACACGTCATAGCATCTGTCGGACAGACTATATCTACCCCCGTGTCTTATAGAGGCACTGACCTGACTGAGCATTCTGCCAGAGGTTCAATGTGACCTTTTGGGGCTTTGTATTTAGGAATGTTGGCTATCATAGGCGAGTTGTCAGTCAGGTTAGGATAGGTTAAGTTAGGTTAGGTTAGGTTAGGTTAGTAGGAAAGGAGGGGATGCGGTAGGGGAGGGGAGGAAGGACAGGAAGGAAGGGGAAAGGAGGAACAAGGGGCAGGGGTAAGGGAAAGGCAGGAAGCAGGGGATGAAGGGCAAAGGGGCATGGAGGAAATGGCAGGGGTATGGAGATGCGACGGGGGCAGGGAGGAGGAAGCACATCTTAAAATCAAGTATTCATCGTGTGGTCGAATTCAAGTATACGATTGTGTAAGTAATGAGTTTCATAGTTCTTCTAACCAGAAAGATAGATAGATATTAAGTGAAAGCGTCATGCAAGTTTACATTGATTCAACATGTACAGTACCACAAAAAGTATCTGCCAGGAAGGTCCGATAACTTCCGAAATACTACATGCAACTCATGTCCTGGGAGGGTTGGTGTGCCTGGATCTGTGGCATACTGACCCTATTACATTTGGTAACCGAACATCATATTAATTACGTAGAAATATTTAAACCTTACATTACTTACAGTAAACTATATACCAAAGAAAATGCATATCCCAATATCTACCGTCCGTGGTCTCATAACGTTTCACACAGTGTGTGTACAGACACTTTTTTGAGATATTGTACATACACAGTGCAGGTATACAAACAATGTACATATATGTACTGTGGTAAAAGAAGACTAGAGTCGACCTTTTTCGAGGCTTTATTGTTCATATAAATGACCAAGGGCAGTATGGCATCTGGAAGAGAACAAAAGAATATTCTAGTAAGTGAAAGGAACAATGAAAATTACTAATATAATATAACCCCAAACAAAACAAAACCCAATGATAAGAAACATACAAACATAACAAGAGAGAAGACATGGGTTCAAGTGTAGCATAACTTTATTACATGTACAGATCCAGTAATATGTACACAGCCATTACTTACATATACCGGCCTCACAATATTATAAAGATAAGTTGTACACAATATTATGTATTGTTTAATTCATGATTCTCAGAGGTTCATGGCCGTGTGTGTGTGTGTGTGTGTGTGTGTGTGTGTGTGTGTGTGTGTGTGTGTGTGTGTGTGTGGAGGTATTTGCCAGTTTGAATCAATAATTATGTTCTTAGGTATGTGCTTTTTCTCTGACCTTCCCACCTCTCTCCTCCACCTCTCTCCCTCATTCTCTCCCTCTCGTCCCTCCTCCCCCCTCTCATTCCAGTCACATGCACAAGTATATAAGACGACACCAAAGACTCATATGTTAAAAATCTTAAATATAGTTAAATATTGTCCATTGTTGTGTGTGGCGGTCCTACTACTTAAGCCTACCTACCCCACCTTTCTGTCTAAACTAACCTACCTGCCTGCCTGGCTACCTACCTACTTTGCCTGCCTCCACCTACCTACCTGCCTAACCACCTACTTACCTATCTGCCAACCTACCTGTCTGTCTAAACTAACCTAACTTATCGAAGTTTGTAAAAAAAAAAAAAAACCACAAGGAGGCACATAGCAGCCAAGGTATTGAAGTACTCCAGGGGGCTGTTTCAGTCTTGGCCTTCCTTAATTCTTCTACTTTATGTGTGTAAAAAGTTGCAACATAGCTTTTGAGGTGTTGGATAAAATGGTATGGCACTTCAGTAAGTAGAGGCTGAATCTAACCCAAACCTTCACATATCGTCAGTTAATAATTCTTTTATGAGTTCTTCGAGTTTCATTAACATAACCTAACCCAAACCTACGCATATCGCTGGTTAATATTCTTTATGAGTTCTTCGAGTTTCATTAACCTAACTTTAGAACTGTAGGAGGTATTTCGTTAATATTGTTGTTGAGACACTTACACAGGTACCGTCATAACTTAACCTGGTACTTTCCTCATAAAGTAAGAAAACCCTATAGGTTCTTGACCCTCGGAAGAAGCGTCCTTGAACGAGGACAGGAGCCGCCAGGATCTCAGCAAGGACCCCCCCCCCCAGAACATCAAAAGGTTGCACTGTCTCCATATGATTTACAATAGCCAATAAAATGTACCAAACTTAGAAGTCGTGTCGTCAGCGACCTCTCTTGCCCAGCATGGTAACCTAACCTACAGGAAACAACAACAACAACAACAACACTACTACTACTAAATATAATAGCATTAACAATAATTGATGACACTGATAAATACAACCACCATAAACATACAATATATTAAAGACATTATAAATTGTTTGACACAAACAAAATTCCTTGACATAAAAAGTGACTTGATGACAACTTACAATTAATATTCATTTTACACACACATATACAGGTAGTAGATAGTAGGCTACTACCAAACATGGAGGCACTACCGCCTGGGAAGATATTGGAAGTATAATGTGTTGTCTAATGGTAGACCCTACTGCCATATGGCATCACGAAAATTGTGACCAAGTCCCAGGTTGCTGATCTGACTTCTGCCTCATTTACACACAATTGCAGGGTCTCAATTGTTTCTCTTACCATTGACAATGCAACATACATACCATATTGTTTCTCACTTGGGATTTTTTTTTTCATTTTTGCATTTCTTTATGGTTCTTTATTATTATGATTATTATTATTATTATTATTATTATTATTATTATTATTATTATTATTATTATTATTATTATTATTATTAAAATTATTATTATCATCATCATCATCATCATCATCATCATTATTATTATTATTATTATTATTATTATTATTATTATTATTATTATTATTATTATTATTATTATTATTATTATTATTGTTGTTGTTATTATTATTATTATTATTACATTTCGCCCCCAGACCCCGATGTGGGTCAGTGACCTGTGCCCGGGTGGGCTAATCCCAGAAAAAACACACACACACACCTGTTTGGTGTAATGGTTGTATGCTCGTCTCGCAAGCGGGCGGACCCGGGTTCTATCCCCGGGCGGGATGAAACTATGGGCAAGTTTCTTTACGCCATTTGTTTCTGTCTACCCAGCAGTAATTGGGTACCTGGATGTTAATCGATTTGCGGATCGTGTTCCGGGGTAATGGTTAGCCAGTGCTGTTGGCGAGTTGTCCGGACTTCTCGGACTATTCTTTAACACTTGGTCATGTTGGCGACAGCTTCTACACCTTAAACAAATTCAAGCCTAAATGGCCATCCTCGTTACACTAGGGGCAACCTTTATTTTTATTATATTTTGTATGTGTGTGTGTGTGGTTATTTTTGCTTGTCACATTACCCAAACTCTCTACATATTTCTTACATTACTTTATTACGACTTTTCTCCTCCTCTGTTTCTTTACTCCATGTCCGTTCACAACACTAAATACGGAGAAAGAAAATTTGATAATTGATAAACAAATGGATAATAAGTCTTGGATACTGTTGACGTAAATATTGGTGGGTGTTGTGTTCTCCCAGACAAACACTGCTCAAATATTATGGGGATACAGAGTTGACCTTCAGAACTCGTGTATTGGAGCCACAAAAAAGGTTAGGTTAGGTTAGCTTTAGGTTAAGTTACGTTAAGGGTTAGGTTAGATTAGAATGGCGTTAGGTTAGGTTATCTTAAGGTTAAGTTAGGTTAAGGGGTTAGGTTAGTCTCACATACGTTTAAGCGTCGCCGTTGCATTTAAAACAATTTACTTTAACATTACTACAACCATCAAGTCGCTATTCAGCATTAACATATAAATCCCCAGAACAGACAGCACGAACAATGCCTCTCCCTCGCCTGTCCATCCCGTGTGTAAACGACCGAAGAAGCAGCTTATAGAAAACGAGTTTTTTGTCTAGCACAAAAGGCTGGTGGAGGAAGACTGTGATAGAAGCAACAGATTACTAATAGCTGTATAATGTAACTCGTGACTCTGTGTGTGTGTGTGTGTGTGTGTGTGTGTGTGTGCGTTGGTGGTGTTTGTGGTAGTCTCAATTACCTTATAGTGTTAACTATTGTTTGTATGCCTGTACCGTCTAGGGACATTGTTTGTATGCCTGTACTGGACTGTCAGTACAAGGTACACGGGAGTTGTATATATACGGTGCATGTTGAACTTTAAACCTGAGTTGTTACGCCATCAATGTTGTCATTCCCTGAACGTTGCCACGCCATCAATGTTTTCACTCCATCAATGTTGCCATCCCATCAACGTGGTCATAAACGTTGTCACCTCACAATCATAATAAATTCCAGCAGTGACAGAGCACCTCCCTCCTGGGCTCTGAAGGAGTTGACCAGAAGCCGCATCTCAGATAAAACTCACTGGGTTAAGGTACAAATACCATGAATACCCCAGGAAGGCTGTCGTCTGAGCGAGAGACACTGCACACATTCCTCCTCTACTGTAGTGGTGAATGTTCTTATGTCGCCCAAAGATTAAGTTTTTGTCTGTATTATGACATAAAGGTGGTGGTGGTGGTGGTGTTTGGCAGTACCGAGGATGGTGGTGGTGGTGGTGTTTGACAGTACCGAGGATGGTGGTGGTGGTGGTGTTTACAGTACCGAGGATGGTGGTGGTGGTGGTGTTTGACAGTACCGAGGATGGTGGTGGTGGTGGTGTTTGACAGTACCGAGGATGGTGGTGGTGGTGGTGTTTGGCAGTACCGAGGATGGTGGTGGTGGTGGTGTTTGACAGTACCGAGGATGGTGGTGGTGGTGGTGTTTGACAGTACCGGATGGTGGTGGTGGTGTTTTGACAGTACCGAGGATGGTGGTGGTGGTGGTGTTAGTACCGAGGATGGTGGTGGTGGTGGTGTTTGACAGTACCGAGGATGGTGGTGGTGGTGTTTGGCAGTACGAGGATGGTGGTGGTGGTGGTGTTTGGCAGTACCGAGGATGGTGGTGGTGGTGGTGTTTTGACAGTACCGAGGATGGTGGTGGTGTTTGACAGTACCGAGGATGATGGTGGTGGTGGTGTTTGGCAGTACCGAGGATGGTGGTGGTGGTGGTGTTTGGCAGTACCGAGGATGTGGTGGTGGTGGTGTTTGACAGTACCGAGGATGGTGGTGGTGTTTGACAGTACCGAGGATGATGGTGGTGGTGGTGTTTGGCAGTACCGAGGATGGTGGTGGTGGTGGTGTTTGACAGTACCGAGGATGGTGGTGGTGTTTGACAGTACCGAGGATGATGGTGGTGGTGGTGTTTGACAGTACCGGATGATGGTGGTGGTGGTGGTGTTTGACAGTACCGGGATGATGGTGGTGGTGTTTGACAGTACCGAGGATGATGGTGGTGGTGGTGTTTGACAGTACCGAGGATGGTGGTGGTGGTGGTGTTTGACAGTACCGAGGATGGTGGTGGTGGTGGTGTTTGACAGTACCGAGGATGGTGGTGGTGGTGGTGTTTGACAGTACCGAGGATGATGGTGGTGGTGGTGTTTGACAGTACCGAGGATGATGGTGGTGGTGGTGTTTGACAGTACCGAGGATGATGGTGGTGGTGGTGGTGTTTGACAGTACCGAGGATGGTGGTGGTGGTGGTGTTTGACAGTACCGAGGATGGTGGTGGTGGTGGTGGTGTTTCTGACAGTACCGAGGATGGTGGTGGTGGTGGTGTTTGACAGTACCGAGGATGGTGGTGGTGGTGGTGTTTGACAGTACCGAGGATGATGGTGGTGGTGGTGTTTGACAGTACCGAGGATGGTGGTGGTGGTGGTGTTTGACAGTACCGGGATGGTGGTGGTGGTGGTGTTTGACAGTACCGAGGATGAGTGGTGGTGTGGTATTTGACAGTACCGAGGATGGTGGTGGTGGTGGTGTTTGACAGTCGAGGATGGTGGTGATGGTGGTGTTTGACAGTACCGAGGATGGTGGTGGTGGTGGTGTTTGACAGTACCGAGGATGGTGGTGGTGGTGGTGTTTGACAGTACCGAGGATGGTGGTGGTGGTGGTGTTTGACAGTACCGAGGATGGTGGTGGTGGTGGTAGTGTTTGACAGTACCGAGGATGGTGGTGGTGGTGGTGTTTGACAGTACCGAGGATGATTTTGGTGGTGTTTGACAGTACCGAGGATGGTGGTGGTGGTGGTGTGTTTGACAGTACCGAGGATGGTGGTGGTGGTGGTGTTTGACAGTACCGAGGATGGTGGTGGTGGTGTTTGACAGTACCGGATGGTGGTGGTGGTGGTGTTTGACAGTACCGAGGATGATGGTGGTGTTACAGTACCGATGATGGTGGTGGTGGTGTTTGATAGTACCGAGGATGGTGGTGGTGGTGGTGTTTGACAGTACCGAGGATGGTGTGGTGGTGGTGTTTGACAGTACGAGGATGATGGTGGTGGTGGTTGTGACAGTACCGAGGATGATGGTGGTGGTGGTGTTTGACAGTACCGAGGATGATGGTGGTGGTGGTGGTGTTTGACAGTACCGAGGATGAGTGGTGGTGGTGGTGTTTGACAGTACCGGGGATGGTGGTGGTGGTGGTGGTGGTGTTTGACAGTACCGAGGATGGTGGTGGTGGTGGTGTTTGACAGTACCGAGGATGATGGTGGTGGTGGTGTTGACAGTACGGGGTGATGGTGGTGGTGGTGTTTGACAGTACCGAGGATGGTGGTGGTGGTGGTGTTTGACAGTACCGAGGATGGTGGTGGGGGTGGTGTTTGACAGTACCGAGGATAGTGGTGGTGTGGTATTTGACAGTACCGAGGATGGTGGTGGTGGTGTTTGACAGTCGAGGATGGTGGTGATGGTGGTGTTTGACAGTACCGAGGATGGTGGTGGTGGTGGTGTTTGACAGTAGGGATGGTGGTGGTGGTGGTGTTTGACAGTACCGGATGGTGGTGGTGGTGGTGTTTGACAGTACCGAGGATGGTGGTGGTGGTGGTAGTGTTTGACAGTACCGAGGATGGTGGTGGTGGTGGTGTTTGACAGTACCGAGGATGATTTTGGTGGTGGTGTTTGACAGTACCGAGGATGGTGGTGGTGGTGGTAGTGTTTGACAGTACCGAGGATGGTGGTGGTGGTGGTGTTTGACAGTACCGAGGATGGTGGTGGTGGTGTTTGACAGTACCGAGGATGGTGGTGGTGGTGGTGTTTGACAGTACCGAGGATGATGGTGGTGTTTCACAGTACCGATGATGGTGGTGGTGGTGTTTGATAGTACCGAGGATGGTGGTGGTGGTGGTGTTTGACAGTACCGAGGATGGTGTGGTGGTGGTGTTTGACAGTACCGAGGATGATGGTGGTGGTGGTGCTTGACAGTACCGAGGATGATGGTGGTGGTGGTGTTTGACAGTACCGAGGATGATGGTGGTGGTGGTGTTTGACAGTATCGAGGATGGTGGTGGTGGTGCATGACAGTACCGAGGATGATGGTGGTGGTAGTGTTTGACAGTATCGAGGATGGTGGTGGTGGTGCTTGATAGTACCGAGGATGATGGTGGTGGTGGTGTTTGACAGTATCGAGGATGGTGGTGGTGGTGCATGATAGTACCGAGGATGATGGTGGTGGTGGTGCTTGATAGTACGGAGGATGATGGTGGTGGTGGTGTTTGACAGTATCGAGGATGGTGGTGGTGGTGCATGATAGTACCGAGGATGATGGTGGTGGTGGTGTTTGATAGTACCGAGGATGATGGTGGTGGTGGTGCTTGACAGTACCGAGGATGATGGTGGTGGTGTTTGACAGTATCGAGGATGATGGTGGTGGTGTTTGACAGTACCGAGATGGTGGTGGTGGTGCTTGATAGTACCGAGGATGATGGTGGTGGTGGTGTTTGATAGTACCGAGGATGATGGTGGTGGTGGTGCTTGACAGTACCGAGGATGATGGTGGTGGTGTTTGACAGTATCGAGGATGATGGTGGTGGTGGTGTTTGACAGTACCGAGGATGGTGGTGGTGGTGCATGATAGTACCGAGGATGATGGTGGTGGTGGTGTTATAGTACCGAGGATGATGGTGGTGGTGGTGCTTGACAGTACCCGAGGATGATGGTGGTGGTGTTTGACAGTATCGAGGATGATGGTGGTGGTGGTGTTTGACAGTACCGAGGATGGTGGTGGTGGTGTTTGATAGTACCGAGGATGATGGTGGTGGTGGTGTCTGACAGTACCGAGGATGATGGTGGTGGTGGTGTTTGACAGTACCGAGGATGATGGTGGTGGTGTTTGACAGTATCGAGGATGATGGTGGTGGTGGTGTTTGACAGTACCGAGGATGGTGGTGGTGGTGCTTGATAGTACCGAGGATGATGGTGGTGGTGGTGTTTGACAGTACCGAGGATGGTGGTGGTGGTGGTGTTTGACAGTACCGAGGATGATGGTGGTGGTGGCTGACAGTACCGAGGATGATGGTGGTGGTGGTGTTTGACAGTACCGAGGATGATGGTGGTGGTGTTTGACAGTATCGAGGATGATGGTGGTGGTGGTGTTTGACAGTACCGAGGATGGTGGTGGTGGTGCTTGATAGTACCGAGGATGATGGTGGTGGTGGTGGTGTTTGACAGTACCGAGGGATGATGGTGGTGGTGGTGCTTGACAGTACCGAGGATGATGGTGGTGGTGGTGCTTGACAGTACCGAGGATGATGGTGGTGGTGGTGTTTGACAGTACCGAGGATGATGGTGGTGGTGGTGCTTGACAGTACCGAGAATATCATCGGCTGCTAAACGTCAGGATGTACCGCAGGGGAACAACCTGGCTTCATTTGTGTTTACGGCACTTGCCCTGCCTACCTTGCCATGCCCTTCCTGCCACCCTGTCATGCTCTGCCTACCCTGCCATACACTTCCTACCCTGCAATACCATTCCTACCTTGTAATGTCCTACCTACCCTGCAATATCCTTCCTACCCTGGCCTGTCATCTTCTTCAACTTTCGGGTCATTCCTTTGACATATTCTATATTGCCTACACCTACTTGCTTGCCTAAGTCTCCTCCCTCATAGTACAGTACCTCTATCTTCTTATCCAGCCTCCGTCTTCCTCCTCGCTTATCTTCTTCTCCTCCCTCTCTCCTTGTTCGCCTTGCGTCTTCTTGCTACATAATTATTTTTCTTGGTCTTTACCTGATGCTGCGTTCCGTCAGGCTTTACACGTCTCAAGCTGAACATTTATCTTGGGTACTTATACTTCTCTCTATCCACCCAGGGATTTTCTCCAGGTCCTGTCTCCATAGTTCTCTCCAGGTCACATCTACCTCATTCTCTCCAGGTCATCCTCCCTTCCTCATTCTCTCCAGGTCAGCCTCCCTTCCTCGCTCTCTTCAGGTCATCCTCCCTTCCTCGCTCTCTTCAGGTCACCCTCCCTTCCTCGCTTCTTCAGGTCACCCTCCCTTCCTCGCTCTCTTCAGGTCACCCTCCCTTCCTCGCTCTCTTCAGGTCATCCTCCTCCTTCCTCTCTTCAGGTCACCCTCCCTTCTCGCTCTCTTCAGGTTCACCTCCCTTCCTTGCTCTCTTCAGGTCATCCTCCCTTCCTCGCTCTCTTCAGGTCATCCTCCCTTCCTCGCTCTCTTCAGGTCACCCTCCCTTCCTCGCTCTCTTCAGGTCACCCTCCCTTCCTCGCTCTCTTCAGGTCACCCTCCCTTCCTTGCTCTCTTCAGGTCATCCTCCCTTCCTCGCTCTCTTCAGGTCATCCTCCCTTTCTCGCTCTCTTCAGGTCATCCCACAAGTTCTCTGTCATCCCTCAATACAGCCGACACACCCCTCCCTCCCTTCCTCCCTCCCCCACCTCCCGGATCCACCACCTGACAGGGGGCAATTTGCTTCTATGTAAAGATCTATTCCCTGAAAGTCTTGTCCTGTTATTATTGTCATAAGTGAACCTTCAAATTATCTCGAATTCCACCTCCAATTTTCAGCGAGATAAAAGTGACTACAGTACATCTTAGTGAAGAGATATACCCAGCGAGAATAACATATTTTAGGGTGTGGATAAGCGCAGCTGATGGCTTCGTCGCTCGATATGCCTTACTGTTTACTAGTGTTTGTATACTCGCACTCTCTACAAACATTGTTTATATACCTGCGCTGTCTAGATACATAGTTTATATACCTGCGCTGTCTAGATACATAGTTTATATACCTGGACTGTCTAGATACATAGTTTATATACCTGGACTGTCTAGATACATAGTTTATATACCTGGACTGTCTAGATACATAGTTTATATACCTGGACTCTAGATACATAGTTTATATACCTGGACTGTCTAGATACATAGTTTATATACCTGGACTCTAGATACATAGTTTATATACCTGGACTGTCTAGATACATAGTTTATATACCTGGACTGTCTAGATACATAGTTTATATACCTGGACTGTCTAGATACATAGTTTATATACCTGGACTGTCTAGATACATAGTTTATATACCTGGACTGTCTAGATACATAGTTTATATACCTGGACTCTAGATACATAGTTTATATACCTGGACTCTAGATACATTGCATGGAACTATTATAGCTACCTGCGTTGCCTATATACAGGCATATGCATAACTGTATAACTGCACTGTCCATATACCTGCTGAACCAAACTATGAACTTATATGACGATTTTACCATCTATCTATCTATCTATCTATCTATCTTTCTATCTATCTATCTATCTATCTATCTACAGTATATATCTTAACTGTAGCCTCATTCTCTTCACTCGTAATATCAACTAAATAATGAATTTCTGATGTTCAGGTTACTGCAATATTATTAACAACAATCATTACTCTTTTCTAACACACAAAGTTGCAGGGAAGTTGTAATAAAAGACACTCGGGTTGTATAACAATTAACAACAATATATCTCATTTTTTGTATAATTTTATGGTCATAGTCATATTAAATTATAACTGTGGAAGTGAATTTTTAAGTAATTTTTTTTCTTTTATCAGCAAAAATATTCGTGTAGAAAACATTAATGGATCTAGAAAATAATTTAACGAGAAGAAACATATAATACTGTAGATAATTTAATGAGAAACAAAAATAAATTATGATTAGTTTAACGAGTAAAAAGAGCTAATTAAATGAGAAAATTAAGACCTAATTTAACGAGAGAAACAACAAAAATACCCAAATAAAAGCTAACTTAACAAGAAAGACAAGATGATTAAGCAGAACAAAAATCCTAGCTAATTTAACGAGAGAAACAATAACAAAGACAAAATACAATAATTAACTTAATGAGAAACAAGAGATAATTAGACGAGAAAAATACATCCTAGCTAATTTTAACAAGGTTTTAAGTTGTCGGGACGGTTCAGAATACGAAGAGCAGCGGACATCGGTCAATCTCACCTTGGGTCACCTTCACCTACCTACAGTATATTGACCCTCATTTGAGTTAAAACAAGTCAGTCTAGGTGTTATATTCATTGTGTGAGTGAGTGCGTGAGTCAGTCTAGGTGCTATATTCATTTATGTGAGTGAGTGCATGAGTCAGTCTAGGTGCTATATTCATTTATGTGAGTGAGTGCATGAGTCAGTCTAGGTGCTATATTCATTTATGTGAGTGAGTGCATGAGTCAGTCTAGGTGCTATATTCATTTATGTGAGTGAGTGCATGAGTCAGTCTAGGTGCTATATTCATTTATGTGAGTGAGTGCATGAGTCAGTCTAGGTGCTATATTCATTTATGTGAGTGAGTGCGTGAGTCAGTCTAGGTGCTATATTCATTTATGTGAGTGAGTGCGTGAGTCAGTCTAGGTGCTATATTCATTTATGTGAGTGAGTGCATGAGTCAGTCTAGGTGCTATATTCATTTATGTGAGTGAGTGCATGAGTCAGTCTAGGTGCTATATTCATTTATGTGAGTGAGTGCATGAGTCAGTCTTGGTGCTATATTCATTTATGTTAGTGAGTGCATGAGTCAGTCTAGGTGCTATATTCATTTATGTGAGTGAGTGCATGAGTCAGTCTAGGTGCTATATTCATTTATGTGAGTGAGTGCATGAGTCAGTCTAGGTGCTATATTCATTTATGTTAGTGAGTGCATGAGTCAGTCTAGGTGCTATATTCATTTATGTGAGTGAGTGCATGAGTCAGTCTAGGTGCTATATTCATTTATGTGAGTGAGTGCATGAGTCAGTCTAGGTGCTATATTCATTTATGTGAGTGAGTGCATGAGTCAGTCTAGGTGCTATATTCATTTATTAGTGAGTGCATGAGTCAGTCTAGGTGCTATATTCAGTTTAGGTGCTATATTCATTTATGTTAGTGAGTGCATGAGTCAGTCTAGGTGCTATATTCATTTATGTTAGTGAGTGCATGAGTCAGTCTAGGTGCTATATTCATTTATGTTAGTGAGTGCATGAGTCAGTCTGGTGCTATATTCATTTATGTGAGTGAGTGCATGAGTCAGTCTAGGGAAGCTATTCATTTATGTTAGTGAGTGCATGAGTCAGTCTAGGTGCTATATTCATTTATGTGATTGAGTGCATGAGTTAGTCTAGGTGCTATATTTATGTGAGTGAGTGCGTGAGTCAGTCTAGGTGCTATATTCATTTATGTGAGTGAGTGCATGAGTCAGTCTAGGTGCTATATTCATTTATGTGAGTGAGTGCGTGAGTCAGTCTAGGTGCTATATTCATTTATGTGAGGAGTGCATGAGTCAGAGGTGCTATATTCATTTATGGAGTGAGTGCATGAGTCAGTCTAGGTGCTATATTCATTTATGTGAGTGAGTGCATGAGTCAGTCTAGGTGCTATATTCATTTATGTGAGTGAGTGCATGAGTCAGTCTAGGTGCTATATTCATTTATGTTAGTGAGTGCATGAGTCAGTCTAGGTGCTATATTCATTTATGTTAGTGAGTGCATGAGTCAGTCTAGGTGCTATATTCATTTATGTTAGTGAGTGCATGAGTCAGTCTAGGTGCTATATTCATTTATGTGAGTGAGTGCATGAGTCAGTCTAGGTGCTATATTCATTTATGTGAGTGAGTGCATGAGTCAGTCTAGGTGCTATATTCATTTATGTTAGTGAGTGCGTGAGTCAGTCTAGGTGCTATATTCATTTATGTTAGTGAGTGCATGAGTCAGTCTAGGTGCTATATTCATTTATGTTAGTGAGTGCATGAGTCAGTCTAGGTGCTATATTCATTTATGTGAGTGAGTGCATGAGTCAGTCTAGGTGCTATATTCATTTATGTGAGTGAGTGCATGAGTTAGTCTAGGTGCTATATTCATTTATGTTAGTGAGTGCATGAGTCAGTCTAGGTGCTATATTCATTTATGTTAGTGAGTGCGTGAGTCAGTCTAGGTGCTATATTCATTTATGTGAGTGAGTGCATGAGTCAGTCTAGGTGCTATATTCATTTATGTGAGTGAGTGCGTGAGTCAGTCTAGGTGCTATATCATTTATGTGAGTGAGTGCATGAGTCAGTCTAGGTGCTATATTCATTTATGTGAGTGACTGCGTGAGTCAGTCTAGGTGCTATATTCATTTATGTTAGTGAGTGCATGAGTTAGTCTAGGTGCTATATTCATTTATGTTAGTGAGTGCATGAGTCAGTCTAGGTGCTATATTCATTTATGTTAGTGAGTGCATGAGTCAGTCTAGGTGCTATATCATTTATGTGAGTGAGTGCATGAGTCAGTCTAGGTGCTATATTCATTTATGTGAGTGAGTGGTGAGTCAGTCTAGGTGCTATATTCATTTATGTGAGTGAGTGTGAGTCAGTCTAGGTGCTATATTCATTTATGTGAGTGAGTGCATGAGTCAGTCTAGGTGCTATATTCATTTATGTGAGTGAGTGCATGAGTCAGTCTAGGTGCTATATTCATTTATGTTAGTGAGTGCATGAGTCAGTCTAGGTGCTATATTCATTTATGTGAGTGAGTGCATGAGTCAGTCTAGGTGCTATATTCATTTATGTTAGTGAGTGCATGAGTCAGTCTAGGTGCTATATTCATTTATGTGAGTGAGTGCATGAGTCAGTCTAGGTGCTATATTCATTTATGTGAGTGAGTGCATGAGTCAGTCTAGGTGCTATATTCATTTATGTTAGTGAGTGCATGAGTCAGTCTAGGTGCTATATTCATTTATGTGAGTGAGTGCATGAGTCAGTCTAGGTGCTATATTCATTTATGTGAGTGAGTGCATGAGTTAGTCTTCAGTTTTCATCCTCTACACTCTACAGTGACTCTCAGCTAGGCATTAACTCTGACAATTCAAGTAAATTTTGAGTGTACTGTCAGCTTGTGTCACACTCAAGTAATTTGCCATTAAGTGACCGTCTTGTGCCTTCATTAACTTTGCTCTCTTGTCATATCAAAAGTTAGTGACAGCTGACTGTATATTTCGTTGTTTAGTGAGTGACGATTGATTGAATGTTCCATGTTAATTATTCATATAATATATTTATCATGGAGATATTATCTCCATGATAAATATTCTGAGTGGAGTGTCCATCACCTGAAGGTACTTGTGGGTGCGGTGAACTATTTTGCCGAGAGATGTGTTTTTGTAAGTTTCCTGTACATGTGTGACTGTGTGTGTGTGTGTGTGTGTGTGTACTAGTGGGGTTATGGAACTGTGTGTACTTGTGGGGTTGTGGGACTGCGTGTGTACTTGTGGGGTTGTGGAACTGTGTGTAAATATGTATGAGGAGATGGAAGAAATTCAGTCAATGTAAAACTATTGGTGTTATTACTAAATGATTATGGTTCAGTAATTACCTTTGTGCAGAAAATATAAATAAGACAAATCGTATTGTAGGACTCATAAGGAGGACATTGTTAAGCCTGGATGAAGAAATATCTAAGTACTGCAATTATATGCAATTCTCGTAAGACCGTATCTGGAAAACACAAACCAGGTCTGGGAATCATTTAAATAAAGATATAGTAGCGCTAGAAAACATCCAGTGACGGGGAACTAAGCTTCGTGAACACAAACTTACCAAGAGAGATTAAAGAAGTTAATTTAACTAACACTCGTATAAATCAAGAGTCGATATGAATGAAACTTTCAAAATAGTGAGTGATGTGTACGGCAGTGAGGTGCATAAAGAAAAAATAAATAAATGGATAAATAAATAATGAAATTAAAGGCCAGAACATGTAGTCAAAAGCCGATTCAGTTTTGAATATATAAACTAAACGCACCTCAAGCTGCTCTGTCGCTCGTCCTGTTCTCACCCTAAGTGTGTGGTGTGTTTTAAGGAGGTAATCATTATTTTAATGAAGTTTTAGTTAAACTAACGGCGATTTTCAGCTGATGAACTGAAAGCGACCGTGACGGAAGTGAATATAAGAACCAGGTTAGGTTAGGTTAAGTTAGGTTAGGTTAAGTTTGATAAAAAGGTATTATAATGATAGTGAGGACGATGATGAGGGGAAGGTGAAGATGTTAGAGTGATGATGATGGTTCTCTGTGCTGGAGGAAGATGATAGCAGAGTGATAAGGAATTATGTGGCACCAGAACAGTTGTTAAGGTAATTGTTGGATCATTTTTTACAAGTACAGTAACACTTTGTAAGTTTTCACGGTTTGTGAATGTCAAGATGAAAATCCGAAGCCAGGTCTGTGGTTTTGAAGTCGAAGCCATGCTTCTAGTTTCAAAACTGAAGCCTGTAGAAAGTTCCGAAGCCAGGTCCAAAAATGCCTGACTTCCAGAAGCCGCAGCTAGCTGGGTTCAATATCCGGCCAGGGACAGATGTGGGAAGGGTGTTGTAACACCATCAACTAACGCATTTTTCCCCCGGCCACTACAGATTCGTCCCGCAACAACACTGGACAGTGAAAGTCCTAACAAAGTATCAAAGCTGATAATTGGCGAAACTTACAAAAATAAATAAAAAAATAGGCCGAACGCACTAACGACAAACAGCGTAAGTGATGAAATGATAAACATATATTAAAATTATAATGGACAAACGTTTCTATATTTTCAAGAGTTTGTTAATGACAAAATATTGAAAGACTTGGCTTTAATAATGACAATATAAACAGTGAGTTCCGCCAACACTTGTCTGAGATGTTACAAACTTCTTTTACTGAACGACGTGACGACGACGACCCCCAAGAAGCATGAAGAGGAAAACATCACCTGATATCAAGTGTTCTGAGGCTAAGGTCCCCCCGAGCGATGAACCGGCTTGACAGTCATCCTAAAGGTGACAATGTCTGAAGGTCAACGAATGCATGTCAGTGATACGGTGGGGATTGTCTACCACTAAGGCGGTGGGGGGTAGTCAGAGGGAGGGTACAAACTGGATTCTGGGGGTTGCTGTAGTCAGTGTGGGGGGGGGTATAGGAGAGGACCCGGCAAGTGAGGGTTATTTAGGGTGAGAAGGAATTTTAAAAGGACCTCGTAAGGCAGGATGCTATACGGTGTAGCCAGTAGTTGTTAACACAGGTGTGGGAGGTGTGGGGGTGGTTAGAGGGGAGCATTCTTCTGGGGGTTGGCAGAGGGGGGGAGAAGTTTAAAGAAGGCCGTGTTAGGCTTGGGGGAGAAAGCGTCTCAACATAACCCGAGTCGAGGAGCTGGAGACTTCACTCTTGGCGCGGACGGAGATTCAACAGGAAGGTTAGTCTCTTCTCTCTCTCAACATATTGTACACTTGATACATTTCACCAGATTCTGTGTACAAGAAAGTTTGGTGTTGTTCGTGATATAAATATTAGTGTTGGTGTATAACGTTAAATTATTTCTCAAGATGTATAAACAAGTGTTTGTGTTTGGCTACGTGAGGCTGAGGGGGATTATTATGTCTCTTAACTCTTGTCATGATATATGTTGTGAGCATTTTATCAAGTTTATATATTCATAAGATCATTAATTCTTTGGCCCTCCTCGTGTACACTGATGCAAAAGGACGCCAAGTTTGTTTTACAATTATTTTGCGATTTATACTGTAACATTTTGTTGAAAGTGACGCATCGGCCTAGCGTATATAGCACTTGCCTCCTGTTATAAGACCGTTGATTCGGTCCCTGGGCACAGTTGGGAAGGTGAAAGGCGGTCTCCTTAGTACATACTGCATATATCCATATACAGGCGGCCCGGGCCGGTATGCCTGTGTTATTCACGGGAATGATATCATACAGCTACAGAAATTAAGTGACAAGGAGTGTTCTTTATACAGTAAAGGCTCCAAATAATGGACGTCTCTCTTCACATAATCCGTTACATGGAGGTTTCACATCTAATGGACACTCGATATAACGGACTTTCCTCTCCATGTAGTCCGTTAAATAGAGGTTTCACTGTACAAATTTCGTCCTTCATTAATACTCTTATATAAGGTCCGACACTGGGCAATGTGTCCAAGATTTATTTTCATCACGAGAGAAATATGTAAGTGTAGAACTAAATGATTTATTGGTTACATGTAGATTTAAATGTACAGTACCGTATTATGTAGTAGATGTGAGTGTGTTGTGTAGTAGAGGTGAGTGTGTTGTGTAGTAGATATAAGTGTGTTGTGTATTAGAGGTGAGTGTATTGTGTATGTTGTGGAGTAGATGTGAGTGCGTTGTGTATGTTGCGATTTCCACGAAAGTCTGTACAGTATAAGGCAGTGTGTGAGTGTGTGTCTAGACCAAGGCATTGTTCTTCGACACTTCCAGCCTAAAGGGCACCTAGTGGACGACATGTTAATATAACCATTCCTAAGATACAGATTAAAGTTTTATACTTCGCCATCTAAGCTGTCAAATACCTCATCAATACGAGGGATGATGGACAGGTTCTGGAGGCTTATTATTATTCCTCAACATGCTGCGTTCCTTTCGCTCACTCACCCCCGTCACACCAGCTTACTGCTTCCCTGGATCCTCGTCTTAAAATAAACCTAATGGGCCCCAGTCTTAATGGGCCCCATTCTTAATGAGCCCCAGTCTAAATGAGCTCCAGTCTTAATGAGCCCGTCTTAATGAGCCCCAGTCTTAGTGAGCCCCAGTCTTAATGGGCCCCATTCTTAATGAGCCCCAGTCTAAATGAGCCCCAGTCTTAATGAGCCCCAGTCTTAATGGGCCCCAGTCTTAATGGGCCCCATTCTTAATGGGCCCCATTCTTAATGAGCCCCAGTCTTAATGAGCCCGTCTTAATGAGCCCCAGTCTTAATGAGCCCCAGTCTTAATGGGCCCCATTCTTAATGAGCCCCAGTCTTAATGGGCCCCATTCTTAATGAGCCCCAGTCTTAATGAGCCCCAGTCTTAATGAGCCCCAGTCTTCTAGGGCTCCAGTCTTCATGGACCCTGGTCCTAATATAACTCTAAATAAAATCAAAGCATTAACACTGATGCCCATTGCCCAGTCTTAACGGAACCACGTATTAAGAGAGACCAATCCACCCTAACCATTAGCAGCGAGACCCAACTTTAGCGGCCTCCAATATTAATGGTGAAGTTAACGTATGGTGTTTTAACATTAAAGAAAATATAATGGTTCAGTATTATTATGTTTCAGTTTTAATGGGTCATTGTACTCAAGGGGATAAGATATCTTACTCACTTGGATACTCTTTGTACTCTGGGGGTTCAATCATCGTAATCAAGGGCTTAAACAATTTACAATTAACATTTAAAATAAACTACTTTCATTTTTGTTATTATCTTCACGATTCTTTTACAAATTACAGTAGTTGACTGTACAATGACTTTGTTGACTAACCAACCAATCATCACCATCATCATTACTATTATTTGTTAGAAATGAATTTTCTACACAGTAATACTTTTAGTTTCAGATGATGGAGAGTAATGCGAGGAGTGTGATGGTGGTGGTGGTGGTGGTGGTGGTCGCCATGGTTACCTTCACCCAGGCATACGTTCCAGGACCAACCGGTAAGTTAATTCCTTGTCTTAATGTAAGTTCATCAAGTGTCTACATCAACAACATCACGAAGGATATAAACAGCAGTAATAACACCTCATAAACTGCTTGCGTGGTTTAACTATTTCATCTGCTGACACGTGAAACTGAAGTCGTGTCCCGCGGCCAGGCGGGATATTGTGCCAAAATAATCTATGCCATGTGAGTCCTGCACTAAGTTGCAATTGTCACGGTAACAGCCATACTGTTACACCATGGGTCCTTTAAGAGAAAAGTCTGACAATAATTTTATATCAGCCTTTTACAGCTAATTAATGTTGCAAGTTAAGCGACCTCGGTTATAATAATATACCCAAAGCTAACGATTATTAATTATTATTGTGTTACAGACCTTCGGTACCCGGACGATATCGTGTTTCCTAAAGTGGAGTGTGTAAATGAAGGCTCATTCATCCACCCCAGAAACTGTTCCTGGTACTATAGGTGAGTCTCAATGGTATTGCTTCCCTCAATAATGCCAACAACACCTTCACCCTCCACCGTCGCTTAACCCGTAATACCATCTCACAAGAAAACATATATCGTGCATAGACAACCTAGAGTCCTTTACGGATCGCATCTATAACGCCTGATACAGTAATAGTTCTTTAATTTATCTATTTTATGGGGCCTAACACGGTTCAATAGTTAACGAGAAATACATAAATTAATGATGGAAATCTTGAGACGCGACTATCCCTAAACTTACATTGGCATATTCGACGAGGCCTGACATTATCGTGGCCGGTTAAGCCCTCCACTACACTATGTATTTATTTATATTCATATAGGTGTTCACACTGTTATAACGATCAATTTTTCATGTTATCTGCTTCATTTAGGATGTTCTCATGCTCCTTCTTACTCTATTCAATACAGTTTCTGTTGACAACACTGAGCTGCTCTGTCAAGATACACTCTACAGTTTAAAATACTAATGGCAGTTATTAATGATTCTTCTAATATTTGTTTGCCACCAGTCTGCATTTGTCGGTTTTCACCTCAAGTGATTTTCTTTTGCAGGTGTGTAGACAGAATGCACGTTGGTCACTACCACACGTATCACTTTATGTGTGAGAGAGGCACAGTGTTCTCAGACGAGCTGGATCAATGTATTTTCCCATACCTGGTCCCGCCTCCCTGTGGTACTGCCACACAGTCTTCATCAACAACCCCAACAACAACCACCATAACAACTTCAACAACGCCAACAACCACAACAACAACGCCAACCACAACAACGCTAACAACCATAACAACGCCGACAACCACAACAACGCCAACAACCACAACGCCAACAACCACAACAACGCCAACAACCACAACAACGCCAACAACCACAACAACGCCGACAACCACAACAACGCCAACAACCACCACTACAATCACAACTCCAACAACCGGCCCGACAATAAGCATACCTTGCCTAACTAGAGATAGTGTGTGTGGCACGTACGAGGTGTGTCAGCCAGTTAGGCGCCAGCAGGAGCTATGTACTGGCTGCTTCATAGGTTCTATACCTTTCCCTGCCTCTGTCCATTGCGGCGAGGGATTTTTCCTTGACAAGTTCACCATCAAATGTGTATCAAGTGAGTACTCCAAGTCTAATTCATATATGAAGGGTGTCTCAAAACATATATACACTGACTTACTTCTGTGGCGATCCCGTGAATGTTTGTACAGTATTACAATAGAAACATTGTCCTCAATTGTTGATGTGCCGTTGTAGGAGACCTCGCACATCACGTGAGGAAACAATGGCATTGTTGTAATGAATTATACAGTATACATTTAAGTGATCGCAACGCAAATCTACAAGGCGATAAGTATACATTTTCTGAGACACCCTGTACTGTATATTCAAAGCACGCAGCAGGCTGGTTGGTATACAGTATAATGTCACTTTATGAAATATTTGTGTTCACTTCACAGTGTACATTCTCTGAACCTTCTTGTTTCAGACTCAACTCTGTGTCCAGCTAAACTTAGATCAGAAGTAATGACTAACTCCATCAACACACTGAGCTGCTCCCACTACAACACCCGCCCCCGAGAGCCCTGGATCTTTAGTCAGTTGTGTGAAGACTTTGTTCTGTGTGGAACTGATGGCAGTGACAAGGTAAGCCTCTAACATTACCCAGGCTGCCCATTCATATAAAGTGTTGTGAGGTAGAGATGACGCCGGTTACAGTTGATGGTATTAAGCTATGGCACCTCGAGACACAGCTTCATAGCCCAGGAGGTTCATGTATCACAACTTGTTCCCTCCACACATTAACTATCACCTTCAACACTGGTCATATGGCCCCGCCCCCCCTCCCGTCATCACAGGCCCAAACCAACCTAAAACTAGTTGAGATCCGTTTGTACAGTACAGGTACTGTACTAATTGTCATCAATATGAAATGTCTTCAGCCTCAGTCCAGATGATTAGATCAGGTAATAATGTTAGAGTGAGTTCTAATAGAACTGGATTCTTTTTGACTCACAAACAACAAGTCTACCATAACTTTTATTAGTACATTACCTCACTAACAGGAGACTCGCACACTCTGCACCAGCTTTTTCCAATGTGTGGAGACTGAAGAAGGCAAGTGGACCTCACAGATGAGGAACTGCGTTGGTGGCCGCATGTACAGCTATGATACCGACACTTGTGTCTCCAAGCCTACAGGTGTGTGGAGGTGTCAATCAGGGGTTTGTAAGTGTCCAGGTACACTGTAGCTACTTGTTAATCATTACTGTACCAGTACAGTACTGTGTGTTTGTTGACATTTAACAGACGTGCATGACAAAAGGTAATAATGTAGGGGGGAAGAAGAGGCACGTGGTGAGTCACAGGTGAATATTATATACTGTACACCACACGAGGTCATTTGTTGTATTAGTTATTATGAGATGTGGGGCGGGGTAACTTCTGTAATGTACACGATGACTGTGAGGGAAGAGTGAGAGGATATGAGGGAAGAGTGAGAGGATATGAGGGAAGAGTGAGAGGATATGAGGGAAGAGTGAGAGGATATGAGGGAAGTGAGAGGATATGAGGGAAGAGTGCGAGGATATGAGGGAAGAGTGAGAGGATATGAGGGAAGAGTGAGAGGATATGAGGGAAGAGTGAGAGGATATGAGGGAAGAGTGAGAGGATATGAGGGAAGAGTGAGAGGATCAGAAGAGGCAGGCAATTGGCATGATAAACACAGCCCAAACTGGCTAGGATTTAGGCATGGTGAGGACTCCTTTTGGTATCGTTAGGTTGTTTAATCTTCATGTGAAATAAGCTGGGGCTAATCTTCATGTGAAATAAGCTGGGGGCTAATCTTCATGTGAAATAAGCTGGGGGCTAATCTTCATGTGAAATAAGCTGGGGGCTAATCTTCATGTGAAATAAGCTGGGGGCTAATCTTCATGTGAAATAAGCTGGAACTATTCTTCAGGTGAAATGATCTAGGGGCTAATTTTCAGGTGATGTCAACAAAAATGTACAGGAAGACTTTGGATACATAATTATCAGAGTTCACTATGTTAAACGTTTTCTCTTTCAACGCTGCTAAAATGAAATACATATCAAGAAGCGTACCGAAACATAATTTACGAGAACTGTATTACCCATCGTGTCATTATTTTTCAGAGCACGAGATGTGTGGCCGAGGATACTGATAATAGATGACCAGAGATGTGTGTCCGGCACGAGATGTGTGGCCGAGGATACTGATAATAGATGACCAGAGATGTGTGTCCGGCACGAGATGTGTGGCCGAGGATACTGATAATAGATGACCAGAGATGTGTGTCCGGCACGAGATGTGTGGCCGAGGATACTGATAATAGATGACCAGAGATGTGTGTCCGGCACGAGATGTGTGGCCGGAGATACTGATAACAGATGACCAGAGATGTGTGTCCGGCTAAATGTCTAAACGACCTGTAAATTGTTGTACTTTTTGTTGTCATTAAAAGGCCACTATTTTTAGGTTGTTATTTTTATTATTGATGTTGTTACTACTATTGGCCCAGCTGTTGTTGTTATTACTTCAGTTAGTGGCATTATTCCTGCCAAAATTGCCGATCATATTTGTACAAATTATTATGCAATAAGTGAACTATATTTTAATTGTGAATTTTCGAGTTTAATGAACAGATAAGTGATGGTGAAGGAAATACATTCAAGTTATTATTGACTATTGTGGTTTTCTGAAAATAAAAATAAAGTATCATCCAAAATACTGTAATTTTAATTTATCTCATATGACTGCCTTCACATGTATCCAAGTGTACTTACACTACAGACCACTTCCAGATTATTACTACTCTTGCTAGTCAACTAATATGTTCAATTTACGAGATTTCAGTTAACGAGTTACCTAGCGTAATGACTTTCAGTTCTATTAACAAGTATAAATTTTATTAACGACAGCCTTTGTTTTGGTGAGCTGATAGACTCAGCAGCCAATAATTGGGTTCTCTGTTTACCTTGTTTCCAGTGGAGTAAGCATGGAGGAAGTTGCTCTCTTGAATATTTTTTAATTTTTACATTAACATTATTGGTCATTCTGAAATTTAGGTACTATACAGTGCAGTGTTGGTTTAAATAAAAAAAAATCAGGAATTAGTTAAATAAATTGTGAACTTAAAATTTTATTGGTGAAATTATCAAGCATGGGTCGGAAGAAATCTCGGAAGGCGCTTTTAATTCAAGTGAAACAATAAATTATTAAGAAATACAAAGAAGGCATTAGAACCAATGCACTCTGGAAAGAATATGGCCTGTAGTCATCGACTGTGTCTACAATCAGCTGTTTGCTCTACTGCTAATGTAAACAAAGTCACCGGGAATTCTACATACACTCCTCAAATTGTTAAAATATTTTATTGTTTTTATTTATTATTGTACAGAATACTGTACAGTACTGTATTTTGTTTATATTTAATGCTTTGTTAATTCTATTACCGGTATACAATACTTTGTATGTGCTTTTTTAATTCATTATAAGGGAATTCTGTGAGCTGGAACCAATTACCCAATATCCCACTGAAATAATAGATTCAGTTAATGAGAATTTCAGTTAACGAGTGACTCTGTGGAACCAATTGTGCTCGTTAATGGAGGGGCAAGACACAAAACTTGTATATTTGAGGCCATGACACATTGTGAACATTAATATTATGTACAATGAAAGACAAAAGTCATGTCGTGAAATTTGGTGAAAACATATGAGGAAGGGCTACACTTTTGGTGCACTCTGCCTTGTGATAGGGAGCTCGCATAATGTTTCACTAGTTATATTTAATCTTCGGACAAAACCGCTACAACTTTTGTCTTTGATTGTACATCATCACCACATTTTAGTATAATATTTACCCAAAATAAATGATCTAATCTAACCCAACCCAAAGTAAGCAAACCTAACCTAACCCAATCAAACGTAAATAAACCTAACCTAACCAAAACTCAGCAATCCAACCTAAGCTACCCCAAACCCAACCATACAAAACCTGACCTAACCTACACACAGTTTGGTTAGATATCGTTTGTACAGTATTCCAACAGCACATTGACCTCACTGTGATGCGCGAGTCACTCCGGACAGCCTAGCCAATGTTCACTTCTCTTCCTCCGTCACATTCTTCAGATAAATTTCTTATACGTGAAGTCAAATATTTCTCATTAAAACAACAATACCACAATTCTGAAAAAATAATGCAACCCCCGAGAACTCTCCCAGTTATCTCGTCTCCTGAGAACTCCCCCTGTTAACTTGCGTGATACCCACTTTAGTTTTGGAAATTATTCATGACTAACCCACGGCCGAAATTGATAGAAAACCATTTTAAAAATTCTGGATTTTCACTTTTTTTTTAAGTGGCCACTGTTGTAGCAAATGTGTTAAAATGGTTATTTCTAAAATATACATAATTTAACCTTTATGGGTATGAAAAACAGACCTAACCAACCTAGCCAAACAAACCAAACTTCCTTACCGAGCAGACCCACCCGGTATATTGAACAGAAAGAACTTACTATATGTTACTATGATATGGTGTAATTTGAGACTTTCTGGACGTAAGATCATGAGGGGTTTATGCAGACCCCGGCGACGGAGTGATTTATTGTGATGGCGGGAAACGTCCAGCTACGGCGTTGAGGAAGTGATTAACAAATTTTCTGAAAGCACAGGGATTCCCGCAGTGTGAACAGTCTCTTTTTAAAGGAACAATGCCGTGGTCTTTGAACAATTGAAGGGTCTCGTTGTCTTTATTCCTATATTCGCAAATTACGTCCATGTAAGACCGGCGACTACTGCACACGTCATGCTGAAAATGAAACTGCCGCGCGCGTAATTAACTACAAAACGAAATATTTGCACAGGAAATGATTACCATATCAGAACTCACTGACGAAAATAAAGTTAGAAAATAAACATACAAATAACTTGTCCGCGAGTTAGTCCTATATATTAACCATGCTTGTACAGCCTAAAAGAAAATGTACTCATAGGTTCTTACCCCTAAAACGTAATCACAAGCAGTAAAACTAGTTCATATGAGTCCACCGTGATCGTTGATGTTATTATGTATTGCTGAGCTTGACTTTTTTTTAGTCAGGAAACTACAGTATCATCACTCTTGAATAAATATTTTGAATTCAAAGTGTAAGTCCCCTCTAGGTCACATTATAAGGGGTACGAGGCTGTCTGGCGTATATGAGGAAGCACTAAATACGAACAGAAAACACAGTGAGTGGCGGAGCAACACTCATCATAACCAAAATGAGGGAACTGACCAGATTGTCCAGACGAAAAAGTACTGGATTAGTATTTGCGAATAAAGTGCTAGAATTGTATTCACGAAAAAAGTACTACTTTAATAGAATAACGAAAAAGGTACCAGATTTACTGAGAAAGTGTTAATACTTACTTCAGAATAATTGTTTTTTTGTCTTTCTAAACTGGTACAGTATTACAATGAATTCTTCGGTTATTTTTTCGGTAATTATTCGGTTCGTGACCGTCCGTTGTTTTCACTAAGAATGGCTTTAAAAATACACAGTTTTCACTAATGAAAATGAATATAAGTGAAAGTAATCGGCATACAAAACGTGTCTAAAAACACCCCCAACGGCCTACTCCTCCTCAGCAAGTGTGCTGTGCATAACCTCACTATCACCAATACCTTGTTTCAGATAAGTTCAAGGGTTCGTGGCAACACCCACGATCCAAACACTGGCATCTCATTGACTACATCATTGTCAGAGAAAGAGATCGCCGAGATGTCCTCATAACCCGTGCCATGCATGGCTCAGACCACTGTGACACTGATCATCGACTTGTCAGAGCCAAGATTCACGTGGCCCCAAAACGGTGAAGGTAACAAGCCTCCAGAAGAGGTTTTAATACTAAACGTCTGGAGGATCCAGCGGTAAAACATTCTTTCAGAGAGCAGCTCGAACATGGGCTGATAAACAACCCAACAGCAAACAACGCGAATCCCAGTGCGGAATGGGATACTCTCAACACTTATGACAAAAACCTGCAGAGAGACCCTCAGCCAGATCAAAAGATTACACCAGGACTGGTTTGATGAAAATGATCAGGCAATCAAAGAACTCATCGATGATAAAAGTGCTGCTTTTGCTGATTGGCAAAACAACCCTCAGTCTCGGACTAAAGCTGATACCTTCCACAAGAAGAAAGACGCTGCCCAGTGGGAACTTCGCAATCTAAAGAATGATTGGCTTAAAAATAAAGCATGTGAAATACAAAAAAAAAATGCAGATCAGCACAAGATGCATGAATTTTTCAATCCCATTAAAACATTTTATGGGTCAATCACTCGTGGCGCAGCCCCCTTCCGCTCATCTGATGGTAACTTCATAATTAAAGACAATGAAGACCTCTTTCAGTGCTGGAAAGAGCACTACCATTCATTGCTCAACCGAAACACTGATGTGGATGTCCTGCCTACCCAGCAGGCCCCTCAGCATCCAGAGTTGACCCACCTCAGCTATCCTCCATCCCTGGATGAGGTAGCTACTGCCATCAAACAGATGAAAAATAACAAAGCCTCGGGGCCTGATGGAATCCCAGCCGAGGTGTATAAAGCAGGAGGACCTTTGCTTACCAGCTGTCTCCACTCTCTTCTGGAGAATATATGGGAAAAGGAGGAAATCCCCCAAGCTCTTAAAGATGCCTCCATATTCAATATTTATAAGAACCGAGGGAGACTGGTCAGACTGTGGCAACTACAGTGGGATCTCGCTGCTCTCTGTAGCTGGCAAGATTATTGCCCGAATCCTCCTAAACAGACTCCTTCCTAAGGTGGAAAACTTCCTCCCAGAATCTCAATGTGGTTTTAGACCATCACGTGGCACCACTGACATGATCTTTGCTGCCCGCCAGATACAGGAAAAGTGCAGATAACAGCATCATGATCGTTACATAGCTTTCATCAACATAACCAAGGCCTTCGACTTGGTCAACAGGGAAGCCCTCTGGTGGACCCTTAGCCGTTTTGGCTGCCCACCAAAATTCATCGCCATTGTGAGGCAACTCCATGATGGTATGAACGGCAGTGTCCTGCACAATGGCATCCAGTCTGAGTTCTTCCCCAACCAACTCTCTTTTCCATTTTCTTGGCTGCCTTCCTTAATCGTGCCAGTGCCAATTTAGCCTGCGGGGAGAACATCGAGTACAGGGTAAAGGGGGGGGGAGGGGTCTTTTCAACATAAGACGACTCCACGCAACAACAGAGGTGTCGGCAGCTTCCATTACTGAACTTCAGTATGCAGACGACCTCACCCTTGTTGCTCACATTGAACACGACCTACAGGAGATCCTGAACGCCTACGCAGATGCGTATGCACACTTCGGCCTTGAGGTGAATGCACAGTCTCGTTCAAGATTCTTTGAACACTGCTGGGGACTTCTAACAACTCAAGGCCGTTTGTTTACTATAGTACGTAGTATAATAAAATAAGAAACAACAAAGCCCAACCATTAAATTAAGCAACGGGGAACTAAGTGACCAATCACCGATCACTTTTACATTTACTCACAATTTTTACAACATACTATAGTAAACAAACGGCCTTGAGTTGCCAGAAGTCCCCAGCAGTGTTCAAAGAATCTTGAACCAGACAGTATGTAAGACTCAGACTCTCTTTCAACCTGCCCCTGATTCAGACACACGTCCACCATCCATCCAGCTTAACGGTACTACCCTCTCTAATGTTATCCACTTTCGGTATCTCGGCTCCCACCTGTCCACCACTGCAGACATTGATGAAGAGATTCAGCAGCGGATCAGATGTGCATTCCAAGCCTTTGGCAGAATCCGAAATCGTGTTTTCAGGTGTAGGGAGCTGAAATTATCTACAAAGCTGCACGTATATCGAGCAGTGGTCCTCCCCACCATGCTATATGGCAGTGAGACATGGGTCACATACAGGAGGTACCTCAAGCCACTTGAAGACTTTCTCCAATGTAGTCTACGTTCCATCCTCCGAATTTGCTGTGAAGACAAAAGAACAAATGCCAGTATTCTTGCTGACACCAACTGTAGGAGCGTCGAGGCTACCATTATCCATGAACAACTAGGCTGGACTGGCCATGTTACCCGCATGGACGACAGTAGACTGCCAAAACAGCTACTTTACAGTCACCTAACGAATAGTAAACGTAACGCCGGAGGGCAATTGAAAAGGTATAAAGATAGTCTCAAGACAAACCTGAAAAAAGTGCCAAATCGACTCCCCTCACCTGGGAGTCGATTACTCCACATCGTAATGCTTGGAGGAGCACCACACGAGAAGGTGTCAATACTTTCGAGTTAGCCCCGACTGCAAACCGAGGCAGGCAAGTGCCAACGCCGGAAAGACAGTGCCACCGCCCCCTCCTGCACTAGATGCAGCCCTCCACATGTGCAACGAATGTGGACGGCCCTGCGGGTCCCGTATCGGCCTCTTTAGTCACCTCAAAACTCACCAACCTAGGTATCAAACTTAATAACTCATATCATTGTATCATAGCTGGATGATCGTCATACTCGATTCCGAGTGACAACAAAGTAGTAGTAGTTATCGGGGTACTGCAGGAGTGGTGTTATCGGAGTACTGCAAGGGGTGGTGTATCGGGGTACTGCAGGGGGTGATGTTATCGGGGTATTGCAGGGGGTGGTACGTGGTATTTCCTGTGCCCGTCGCTGTTTGCGACATCATGTGTGATGTACCAGCAGGCCAGGACTGCTAAGCAACCAGCCCTGCCATGCCCTTCATCGGTCATAACCCCTAACCCTCTCCTTCTTCAACTCTCGGGTCATTCCTTGATCATATCCTGTCCTGCTTGTCCTGTCTCTGCCTCCCTGCTTTACTGCTTCGCCTACTGTTCAGTCTTCCCTCTTACATCACGTCATATATTGTTTCCACATTCTTCTGGGCTTCTTGTGACAAACATTTCCATCTTACTAGTCAATCAAATCATCTCATTGGTTCTTGACATACCTTTACCCAGAGGTCCTTGTCCTATCTTGAATAATCCATCTTTTACCACGGCATCTCGTCCTCCCACCGGCCACACTAAGTTTGTTGTCTTTTGTTATTTAATCAAGTTAGGATCATGACATCCGCTTACCCACCAAGGAGTTAAGGTTATTTAATATCTTTAATTAGTTATGCTAGTTTTTTCACAATGCTTCCGTTTAAAAAAAAATCAACCTATGATTGGTAAAAATCTCAAGATTAATAATTAACATCACCAATTTTAAAAAGTTTCTAACCCACAGAAGAACTCTGAATTTTTATAGCGTTCCGCTTTGGTTGTCAATCAATGCCGTGCACTGGTGCAGGGTGTCTCAAAAAATATATTCACACTGTCTTAGAGATTTTTGTAGATATTGCGTGAATATTTGTATTACAACAGCAATATATTTTCATTTTTTGATGTGCGAGGTGTCTCACAAGTGAGGACAATGTTACTATTGGAATACTATACAAATATCCATGCGATCTCCACGAGAATCTGTGAGACAGCGTGTATAAATTATTTTGAGACATCCTATATATTGTTGGGTGAAGTGGCGATGCCCCTGAACGAGCATGGAGAGTGAAAGTCATTTGACTCGTTGAAGGCAATGAACTGGGCGGGTAGGGAACTTAGAGGTCAGGGAGAGGGTATGAAGGTTGAAGACTACGTGTAAGTGCTCGTGTGGGGTGGGTTCAACACAGGGGAGGGGGAGGAGGGAGGGAACAAACTGGCCGCTGAGGGGTAAGGACAACCGAGAGTGGGGGGGGGTTAAAGAGGTATTACCCTGCTTTTGGGACAAGACGGGGAGGGGAGTTGTTTAGGGGGGTGGCCAGCAGGAGTACAAATAGTACCGCAGTAGGCTGGTGGAAGTGTTCTAATATATCCTGTGTCGTGGGTCGTGGAGTTGTGGACGCCACTCTCGGTGTAGAAGACCAGGCAAGAAAGGTAATTCTCTTTTTCTCTCGTAACTTAATATATTTCACCAGATTCTGTGTACATTAGAATCTGGTGTTGATGTTTTTGATATAATATTAGTGGTGTTTCTCATGGTGTATGTTAACGGGTGTGTTTTTCACGACGTTAGATTGAAAAGGTGATACTCAAACATTCTCTAGCCGTTGTTAAAGATCGCATGTTACATTTGTGACTATCTTTTGCCTTTCGAGTGATCCCACACACACACAAAAAACAATAATAATAATATCACGCCATTGTATGATGTACTACAATAGGTAAGGAGGAAGGTATACGTCAATAAACACAGTAAACTAGCGTCGAGAGGCCTCAAGTGAAACCCTGATAATGAAACTTGAGCTTTTCACTGTAATTTTTCAAATCAACATTACACTTAAAAAAAGTTGAAATTTATGACAGGGGGTTTGTTAATTCTACCAACTGTGTTTCTGATTTTCTTAATTATTCTTCTCCGAATATTTTATAAACCAAAGTGAAGCTGGAAGGCAGAAAATGATGTATTAAGATGTTTGTGCCACAATACACCTTTTCACATACAGTATCCGTTGAGACATTGTTACATAACTATTTGACAAATTTCATAACCGAATGACAGAACACATATCGAATGACAATCTAAAATAACTGTTTGTTCATGCTAACGGAAGTGATTGACATAAGTTATGAAGTTGACAGACATGAACAATAAACCGAGTCCACATACAGAGAATGTAACAATTGGAGAATGACATACCACCAACAGTTATTTTAGATTGTCATTCGATATGTGTTGTCATTCGGTCATGAAATTTGTCAAATAGTTATGTAACAATGTCTTAACGGACATGTGAAAAGGTGATTTAGTGTTCAACTCGCTCTTGTTCATTACAAGTAGGTAAAAGTGGTGTACATTATCCTTGGTGTACATCCATCACTCACTCGCTTACAAGTGCAAATGTCCGTCTCATGATGCATTAAATTATGAGGTCCTCTCGCCACGTGTCCTTTTATTGTTAATTCTTTTCTAGCAAATGTTCAAGTAAATAAGAGAATTGGTAGTTTAATTGCCTTCATAAGAATTTATATAATTAACATTACTTATCATTTGTTATCGTACAGTCGTGGCTATTTTACTCAATCACACTTTTACACCAGAGATAAAGGTGTTGTTGTTTTATCTGAGATTAAGTTAAGGTGACCATACATGTTTTGGTACATGCATGTGTGTTTGATAAGTTGGTTAAGGACTAATGTTTCTGTGTTGTATAAGAAGATACTTAGAATGTAATGTACTGCACTACACTCGCAAGCACAAGTCACATACTGTATTACCTATGTTCTACTTTATGTTTTGTATGTTGTTAAACATGTTGACTATTTGTTAGACGTGAATAAGGATATTGCACATAATTCCTGCCTGTAGATTATCATATAACATATAAACTTCATTGTACTGTTTTATACATATTATATTCTTAATAACAAACTTTTGAACAATTCATAATGTAAACTTCTTGATTTCAGGATTTCAGCTGTTGTGTTTGCAATAATTTATGATGTACAGTAATTATGTTGACCGACCAAGAATAATCATCATCATTTATCGTAGAAGTAGAAATTATGTTTTAATTTTCCTATGCCATAATACACCATCTTACAGATGATGGAGAGTAATGCGAGGAGTGTGATGGTGGTGGTGGTGGTGGTCGCCATGGTTACCTTCACCCAGGCATACGTTCCAGGACCAACCGGTAAGTTAATTCCTTGTCTTAATGTAAGTTCATCAAGTGTCTACATCAACAACATCACGAAGGATATAAACAGCAGTAATAACACCTCATAAACTGCTTGCGTGGTTTAACTATTTCATCTGCTGACACGTGAAACTGAAGTCGTGTCCCGCGGCCAGGCGGGATATTGTGCCAAAATAATCTATGCCATGTGAGTCCTGCACTAAGTTGCAATTGTCACGGTAACAGCCATACTGTTACACCATGGGTCCTTTAAGAGAAAAGTCTGACAATAATTTTATATCAGCCTTTTACAGCTAATTAATGTTGCAAGTTAAGCGACCTCGGTTATAATAATATACCCAAAGCTAACGATTATTAATTATTATTGTGTTACAGACCTTCGGTACCCGGACGATATCGTGTTTCCTAAAGTGGAGTGTGTAAATGAAGGCTCATTCATCCACCCCAGAAACTGTTCCTGGTACTATAGGTGAGTCTCAATGGTATTGCTTCCCTCAATAATGCCAACAACACCTTCACCCTCCACCGTCGCTTAACCCGTAATACCATCTCACAAGAAAACATATATCGTGCATAGACAACCTAGAGTCCTTTACGGATCGCATCTATAACGCCTGATACAGTAATAGTTCTTTAATTTATCTATTTTATGGGGCCTAACACGGTTCAATAGTTAACGAGAAATACATGAAATAATGATGGAAATCTTGAGACGCGACTATCCCTAAACTTACATTGGCATATTCGACGAGGCCTGACATTATCGTGGCCGGTTAAGCCCTCCACTACACTATGTATTTATTTATATTCATATAGGTGTTCACACTGTTATAACGATCAATTTTTCATGTTATCTGCTTCATTTAGGATGTTCTCATGCTCCTTCTTACTCTATTCAATACAGTTTCTGTTGACAACACTGAGCTGCTCTGTCAAGATACACTCTACAGTTTAAAATACTAATGGCAGTTATTAATGATTCTTCTAATATTTGTTTGCCACCAGTCTGCATTTGTCGGTTTTCACCTCAAGTGATTTTCTTTTGCAGGTGTGTAGACAGAATGCACGTTGGTCACTACCACACGTATCACTTTATGTGTGAGAGAGGCACAGTGTTCTCAGACGAGCTGGATCAATGTATTTTCCCATACCTGGTCCCGCCTCCCTGTGGTACTGCCACACAGTCTTCATCAACAACCCCAACAACAACCACCATAACAACTTCAACAACGCCAACAACCACAACAACAACGCCAACCACAACAACGCTAACAACCACAACAACGCCGACAACCACAACAACGCCAACAACCACAACGCCAACAACCACAACAACGCCAACAACCACAACAACGCCAACAACCACAACAACGCCGACAACCACAACAACGCCAACAACCACAACGCCAACAACCACAACAACGCCAACAACCACAACAACAACCACAACAACAACAACCACAACAACGCACGCCAACAACGCAACAACGCCAACAACACAACAACGCCAACAACCACAACAACGCTAACAACCACAACAACGCCAACAACCACAACAACGCCAACCACAACAACGCTAACAACCACAACAACGCCGACAACCACAACAACGCCAACAACCACAACGCCAACAACCACAACAACGCCAACAACCACAACAACGCCAACAACCACAACAACGCCGACAACCACAACAACGCCAACAACCACCACTACAATCACAACTCCAACAACCGGCCCGACAATAAGCATACCTTGCCTAACTAGAGATAGTGTGTGTGGCACGTACGAGGTGTGTCAGCCAGTTAGGCGCCAGCAGGAGCTATGTACTGGCTGCTTCATAGGTTCTATACCTTTCCCTGCCTCTGTCCATTGCGGCGAGGGATTTTTCCTTGACAAGTTCACCATCAAATGTGTATCAAGTGAGTACTCCAAGTCTAATTCATATATGAAGGGTGTCTCAAAACATATATACACTGACTTACTTCTGTGGCGATCCCGTGAATGTTTGTACAGTATTACAATAGAAACATTGTCCTCAATTGTTGATGTGCCGTTGTAGGAGACCTCGCACATCACGTGAGGAAACAATGGCATTGTTGTAATGAATTATACAGTATACATTTAAGTGATCGCAACGCAAATCTACAAGGCGATAAGTATACATTTTCTGAGACACCCTGTACTGTATATTCAAAGCACGCAGCAGGCTGGTTGGTATACAGTATAATGTCACTTTATGAAATATTTGTGTTCACTTCACAGTGTACATTCTCTGAACCTTCTTGTTTCAGACTCAACTCTGTGTCCAGCTAAACTTAGATCAGAAGTAATGACTAACTCCATCAACACACTGAGCTGCTCCCACAACAACACCCGCCCCCGAGAGCCCTGGATCTTTAGTCAGTTGTGTGAAGACTTTGTTCTGTGTGGAACTGATGGCAGTGACAAGGTAAGCCTCTAACATTACCCAGGCTGCCCATTCATATAAAGTGTTGTGAGGTAGAGATGACGCCGGTTACAGTTGATGGTATTAAGCTATGGCACCTCGAGACACAGCTTCATAGCCCAGGAGGTTCATGTATCACAACTTGTTCCCTCCACACATTAACTATCACCTTCAACACTGGTCATATGGCCCCGCCCCCCCTCCCGTCATCACAGGCCCAAACCAACCTAAAACTAGTTGAGATCCGTTTGTACAGTACAGGTACTGTACTAATTGTCATCAATATGAAATGTCTTCAGCCTCAGTCCAGATGATTAGATCAGGTAATAATGTTAGAGTGAGTTCTAATAGAACTGGATTCTTTTTGACTCACAAACAACAAGTCTACCATAACTTTTATTAGTACATTACCTCACTAACAGGAGACTCGCACACTCTGCACCAGCTTTTTCCAATGTGTGGAGACTGAAGAAGGCAAGTGGACCTCACAGATGAGGAACTGCGTTGGTGGCCGCATGTACAGCTATGATGCCGACAGTTGTGTCTCCAAGCCTACAGGTGTGTGGAGGTGTCAATCAGGGGTTTGTAAGTGTCCAGGTACACTGTAGCTACTTGTTAATCATTACTGTACCAGTACAGTACTGTGTGTTTGTTGACATTTAACAGACGTGCATGACAAAAGGTAATAATGTAGGGGGGAAGAAGAGGCACGTGGTGAGTCACAGGTGACCACAATTATTACAGGTTGTTATATACTTGGGTGGCATGTCTTCAAGCAACGTTCACAATGTCTTTGTTTACAATAGAAAAAGTTACAGAAATAGAGAAAAAAATTACTCTTAATGTAAAATACCCCACTGGCAGTCATTATTACCAGTATGTGATGGCTTAATAAATGCCTTGATATAGTGGAGTATAATTGTACTTTAAATAATAATATAAATTATCATTACAAAGTTATTCAGTGTTATTATGTTGCATTGAGAGTAATTTCTTAGTCAGGCGAGTGACTATGGTTTTTGATGTTTCCTACAAAAAAAAATATTGTTTCAGTCTTTTACTTGTACAGTACAATATTACTGTAATTTTGTAGAAATGCATTTTTCATATCCAGTAATTTTATCTATTAATATTTACAGTGGTCCCTCAGTTAACGAACGCCTCGGTTAACGAGATTTCGGTTAACGAGTTACCTTCCATAAGATTCTTAACTTCGATAACGAGTTTCTTACAAGCCGACCTCCACATGTTTTAGCTTGCATTTGGCGGTCCACCAGCTGTAGTATTAGTCCGCCAATACAGTAATCGGTTCTAGGGCTTAAATTCCTTACCCTTTTAGTAAATATCAGGAAGTTTATACTATTCAATAATTTAAAAGTTTAATATTAAATTTTTTAGTCATTTTAACAATTATTGAACATAATTGAAGGTAGGGTCACAAGTTTGTGGCACGCCATCCAGCCTGCCAACACAGCATACAGGCGTTAGTCTTTGTGTCTTTTCAGTGGAGGTAACATCTTGCTTGAGACTCTCTTCAACTACCGTAAACGCTTTTTTTCTGTGTTTCCAAGCAAATTATTGGTCATTTTGAAATTTATTTCACATATTGACAATATATAATGCAGTGCAGTGTTGATTTAAAGAAAATAATCTTGAATTACACCAAGAGAACTAAAACTTTATAGGTGAAATGGCACCATGGGGTGACTTCTCTTCCACCCCAATGCCTTCTCTTCTCCCTTCTCCTCTACCCCCATTCTAATTCCCATCATCATCATCCAGGAGCCTTCTACATACACACCTCAAAGTAATTGTACTTTTCTACCTTTTTTGTTGAATTTAGGCAATTTTCGGTGAGCTGGAACCAATTACCCAAAAACCTATTGAAACAATGGTTTCGGTTAACGAGCAACCTTCTAGAACGGATTGTGCTCGTTAACCGAGGGACCACTGTATTATTATTTTTTTTTTTAATTTACATTATATTATCTTATATTCATTTGTTTATTCATATTTTTTCAGGTAAGGAACTATGTTAGCGGATATTTTTAGAACAAAGATGTCCTCCTTGAATATTATGGTACTGCACTGTACCATGAATATAAAGCTGCAGTAGAAGGGATAACCATTGAATTTACTTAATCAGAGCATCAGTAACTGGCAGCTTCTTATACAACAAAGAACTCCTGTACCATATCATGAAGTTCATTGATGCTCCTTTGTATATTGTCAACTTCTTGGAAAATGCACAAAATAAAGTGTAAATAGAAGGACGTAGCCAGTGAATAATGATATGAAACGAGAATGATGAAATATTGTTTTATACTGTACAGTACTAACATGTTTAACTACCAACCAACATCAGTTCTGATAATGACATGTGATACTTTGCATCAGAAATAATGTAGAATATCACATGTATACAGTCACTTGTTTCTTGTGTTATACTTTGTGTGTTTATTTGTTGATGCTTCAATTTTATGAATAATAATAATAAAACACTGATTTGTACATAGACTTTCTTAATTAAAAAAAATAGATATTACTGAACTGTACATCTTGTGTTTTGAGGCCCAATTTTTTTTTATTATTATTATTATATCAGTAGAGGTAGTTCTCGACATGTTGATTAAGGATCTGTGATCAAAAAGTTGCTATTTTGATAATTGTGTTCATAGTAATTAGGTCAATCAATAAAAAAAATCAAAATTTTGACTGCAAATCCTTAATCAGCATGTGGATTACCTGTAACGAGATTTTGAATAAAAATAATTTTTCAGCCCCAAAAGCATCCAAAAGGTACAGTTGCATCAAAAAATACCTTTACCTAGTGGTGAAATTTACATACATTTGGCAGCAGGGCCAACACAAGGGTAATTGGTGTGCCTTGGACAAACCTTTAGATGTGTGCCCCTAGTAAGTCTTGATAAGCTAATGTAGGTACTCTATTACTGTAACACCTCTGATATAACATGTATATTTTCATCTTGTGGCTCCATTCATTCATGCAAATAACCAATTATTATCATTACATTAACTCAGAGAAGAAAATGTCAATAAAACACAACTTTCAGTTAAGCTTTATTTTAAGGTACTGGACTAATCCATAAAAAACATAATAAGCATAAATTTAGCAGTCAGTTAGCTCCTGTAACTTATCATTATTGTTTCATTACTAAAGACACACAGTAAAGAAACAATGGTTAATACAGTAGTTGAATTAGGTCATGGATCATAAGAGTTTGCCTGGTTACTTTTCTCTTTTTTTTTCTTTTTACACTGCACTTAAAGGACTAGTGTTAACAAATATCAGAGCTAAATAACTGCAATTTATGCCATCTGGTAATTATGTTACTGGGAATTTGTAACTATGGATTTCATGTAATTGCTGCAACCAGCAGGGATTACATGAAATTACCGAATTTTTCTGGGATTTTGTGACCACTAGATTTCAAAATTTATCATTTTCACTGTGTAAATATGTAATATTCAGAAATATTAATGTGATATTTAGATACATTAGAACAAAAATGACAGATCTGCCAAACAGGGAAACATAAGTAGGCCAGGCTGAAACACTCGTGCCTCGTGGCGAGCTAAAACAAAGCCTCCAAGCAATGCCCTCAGTCAGGGGGTGGAAGCATTTTGAACTAGGCCTATAGTGAACCCTCACTTTACGCGGTCAATTGAACCCACGGCTGCCCGCGTAAAGTGAGAAACGCGTAAAGTGAACAACATAACATATGGGATTAATTGAAATAGAGACCGGGCCGACCCCCCAAACTCCACTTTTTCAGACACAATACCTACGTTGTAGTAAAAATAACTTCTTAATTTTATGATGGTATGCACACACAATTAATAATTACGAGAAATATCAATAATATTAGGTTTCTTAACACTTACATTAGAAGAAAAGATGGCTGGGCACACGGGGATGGGGGGTTGGTTCCGAAGCAGAGGGCAGATTATTGGCCCTCACCTGTATCACTATCCATCACAGAGGCTTGCAGGGCCTCTTTGTTAAACCCCCCAAAGTCCATATCCTCACTATCATTATCACTATCACTGACTTGGGCCGGCTGTGGTGGGTGGCGGGTGAAGAACTAGGTAATGTTTTGATGACTGGGCGACCTTGTGTGCACCCTGCTCGCACCGCTCTCCGCTTTAAAGGTACACACACCGCGGAAAGTGAGCATTCCGTGTTCGGCAGGGTACCGCGTAAACGTGGAAACGGGTAAAGTGGGACCGCGTAAAGCGAGGGTTGACTGTATAAATTTAAATGTACTTTATCAAATTAATGTAAATGCAATTCATGAAGTTAAGGGACAATTATAAAATTTAATGTTATTGTGATAGTTTCCCAGTTCTAAATAAGTTACGTGTGTCTCAAAGAAACTATTAGAAGTACGAGAAAGATGACGTGGGGGAGGGGGGGGTGTGGCGGCAGGCAGGCGAGCACCCTGAGGTATGCAGGCATTGACCAGGCATCAGTAAGTTACGGTCAGTGACCCAGACGGACGTCTGTATACGCGCCTGTGAGCAAGCGACCACGTGGCCTCGTCCCTTCCCGCGCATTCATCCGTGTTGCAAGTGTTTAGATAGGGCGGAGAAGAATTTAACAGTAGTTAACAAAGTACTCCTTTTGCAGGGTCACGAGACCCCACTTGGTTGATGGTGATTTGGAAGACATAGCTGGCTACTCACGGGGTGGTTACCCACCTTGCCGGCAAGCAGACAGGTGTCCCTATTTACCAAACTATCGTGACTGAACGCAGAGTTTGGATGTGGTCGATCTGGTTCATCGAATCTCCCCACCTAGGTTCATACAACACCACACGAACCACCCACACATCTCCTCAGTCAGTTAGTGAAAAATCTTACTAAAAGGAAAGTAGAACCCCTCCCTCAGCTGGGCAGGGTTCACTTGGTTGTACTCGGAGCTGGCTTAGTATGAGTACAGACTGAGTGAATGAAGGGTCACACGCTGGGACCGGGAGTTCTAGTGGTTACATAGACGTTCATCTCCCCAGTATTGGGTGTATGTGATTAAAATAGCCAAGTCCAGGTGTGAGATCAACGCTCCTCATGGTTGATTGCACACGTGGGACGTAGGAGTTCCTCTTCAAAAATTGGTGAAAAGCTGTAGCACCTTAAAGTATGGGTGCATTCTGAACTTGTGTGTGAAGCATGTTCCGGGTGTTGGTGGAGAAATGCACTCATAACTCCTGAACCTAGAAAGAATAATGAAAAAACAGCGGAGCACCTGCCTGCCTGACGGGTCATGAGTGATTTTCTCAGTTTCTTGTAAATGCCTGACCAGCTTGGCGGGTTAGTAGTTACAACCTTCGGGTTCTATTTAGTTAGGACAGTTAGGATTATAGTATTTTGTGGGTCATTCCAGACAGGCTATGAGTGATCCATGTTCTTGTGTAGTATGACTAAATCAGGATTTCTATTCCTCAGGGATTGCTATAATTTTGTCGGATGCACTTAAGGCATTTTCATCAGTGCAAGTAATATTTTTTTAATGTTTTATGTGCCACTTAGTGATGTAGGATGTATGAAGGAATTGTTTCAGATGAGTTCCTCATTCTGGTGTCTGTTCTGGTGTATGTAATACTGCTGCATTATTAGTTCTTTCCGGATGCAATTAATATATTTTAATAATTTTGTTGATACCATGTATAACTTTTGTTTCCCATTGTAGTGTTGTAAGCCACGCTAAGAAGTACTCTGGTGCTTGTGTACAATTATTGATTCAGTCTGTAGTGTTGGAAGGAATAGAAGTGTTATCTTTTACCAGTGCGTCTTATTAACTCCAATCACAGGTACAAGCTATTCCACCGTCAAGGAAAATACTTTTATTAATTGTGTTTGTGCTGGTTCAGTATTCTCTGAGGGGAGCTTCCACTGCATTACCATCCACTTTAACTCAAAAACCCCAATACAGTTGGTAGAATTCCGACCGTGTTTGTCGCTCTCTTGTATACAGAGTATTTTTACGTTTATACATTAAAATTATTGGTCATTCTGAAATTTAGTTATCATATTGATAATATATAGCACAGTGCAGTGTTGATTGAATTAAAATAATCTTTAATTACAGCTAGTGAACTTAAAATTTTACTGGTGAAATTACTGCATCAAGCATGGGTGAGAAAGATGATTCCCCTCAGAGTTCCTCTCCAAAAAGGAGAGAGGATTTTCATGTTTGAGAATCTGTCAGTCCAGAGGTTCCTGACATTATTATGGAAGGTGATTCGCCTTCCATGAAGCATTAAAATGCTTCTCTTCTCCCTTCTCCTCCTCTGCCCCCCACTTCTAATTCCCATCATCATCATCAACCAGGAAACTTCTACATACACACCTCAAAGTAAGTGTACTTTACTAAATTTTGTTTATACTTTGTATGTACTTTTCTGTGAGCTAGAACCAATTACCCAATATCCCATTGAAATAATGGATTCGGTTAACAAAATTTTCAGTTAACGAACAACTGTCGAACGAATTGTGTTTGTTAACCGAGAGACCACCGTATAAGCAAAATTAATTTTAGAATCATTAAAACAGAAGAAATACAGACTAAAACACACAGTTTGAGAATAAATCTTTACATACCGTACTGAAGATGAGGGAGGATCGGTGGCTGGTAGTGTTGTGTGAGTCAGTATGATGGGTAAGGAGAGAGAGATGAAATGATGATAGGCTTGACTGCTATACTTTGGTTTTGCACGGATGTGTGGAAGATTCAAACAGAGAGAGAGTTACTCATGAAAGAGTTTCTTCATTATATTCTTTTTGAGCAAAAAATGGCACATTTTGACAGATGGCTTCACACCTCCCCTGTACCCACCTGAGCCCCCCAGTTTGAGAACCACTGCACGATTAGAGTATTGAAATGATTATTCCACAACTTTATAATTTCATTATATGTAACAATGGCAACATGCATTACCATCTCTCGCCAGTCACAGCTGGCTGGCATGTCAGCCAGCTGACTCACAGCGCGTCTCTTTTAAATGGACTTTAAATGCGTAACGTGACGTGATGACATGGCATACACACCTACCACGGTAGTCGCCACATGTCTGCGAGTCAGTTGAACTGAGTGATTGCCTGAACTGTGTCGCATGCTAGATGCAAGTGAAAGAACTTATTCTTTGTACATAAAATAATACTGTGTATACTGTAACAGTTAATAAAAAAAATCAGTAAATAAAAGAAAAAATACTGCGTTTTCATTTAGAAGGAGATGGTAAATGAGCGAAGCAGTGAGTAAGGAAATGTAGCTCTCTCCCTCCCACCCTCAGTGCTTGCTTCTACATACATAATGATTAATTCCTTTCATGTTTTTGACCTTACGATAATTATTTTATAATTTTTGGGGGCAGATTCTGTGTATGGTTTGCTTATAAACTGAAATAAGTCTAACGAGCCGAGTTGTCAGATAAGCTATTGATAGGTACGTACTGTATACCACGTACTTTATGGGTGGTTAAGGGATTTTCAAGAGAAATTTTGACTATGAGCATTTTATGCTTTACATGTCCTCTTTAGAACGTATCCACCACGTAAGATGCGACACGACTGTACAACGTGGTGCCGTACATATACAGTGGTCCCTCAGTTAACGAGCACAATTCGTTCCAAAAGGTTGCTCGTTAACCGAAACCATTGTTTCAATGGGTTTTTGGGTAATTGGTTCCAGCTCACCGAAAATTATATACAAACTAAAAATAAATGCAGTAAAGTACACTTACTTTGAGGTGTGCATGTAGAAGGCTCCTGGTTGATGATGATGATGGGAATTAGAATGGGGGTGGAGGAGAAGGGAGAAGAGAAGGCATTGGGGTGGAAGAGGAGTCACCCCATGCCGCCATTTCACCCATAAAATTTTAGTTCTCTTGGTGTAATTCAAGATTATTTTCTTTAAATCAACACTGCACTGCATTATATATTGTCAATATGTAAAATATATTTCAAAATTACCAATAATTTGACTGGAAACACAGAAAAAAAGCGTTTGTGTTGAAGAGTCTCAAACAAGATGTTCCTTCCTCTGAACTGGTAAACAAACTGACGCCAAGCTTGGCGTGTTGAGTGGGTGTTTGGCGTGCAAAAAACTAGCTTCCTGTACTTCAATTATGTTCAATAATTGTTAAAATGACTACAAAACTTAATAAAAAACTTTTAAAATTATTGAATAGTACAACTTTCTTGATATTTACTAAAATGGTAAGGAATTTAAGCCCTAAAACCGATTACTGTATTGGCGGACTAATACTACAGCTGTTGGGCAGCCAAATGCAGGCGAAAACATGTTGGGAAAAATTCGTAAGAAATTCGTTAACTGAAGTGAAGAATCTTATGGAAGGTAATTCATTAACCAAGGCACTCGTACATAGTTAAGATCAGACAAACTCAAATGAGGTATTCCTAGTAAGCCAGGTAAGACTATATGTGTGAAGCTGTAAACTTCAGTCCTGCAAATATGTGATATAGCACTAGTGTTGGCCCCGAAGAGGGTAACTAAAATAAGAATTGCCCTTCGAAAGGTTTTGAGTTTGACACCACTGGCCAAAGTAAAAGACCCTACTGGAAATAAATACCTGACAGCTTATTTGGCTATCCTCTGTCAAGTTGAGTTACTGTTTACCATTGTTTACCTGCACTGTCTCTGTATGTATATTATGTATGTTGTATGTATACCAAGTATGTGCTCTATTTATATACATTACTTCTCTAGTCAGCAGCGTGTGGCAATGCCCCTGTTTCATGGCACCACAAGCTTAGATAAATGTGCCTGGCGACATCTGGAAGCTGCTAATGTACCACTTACCATATGTCGCCTGAGAGGTGAGAGAGGGGTCAGTTGACCCATATAAGAGTGTAAGGACTACCCGCGCTTGTGAGCGCACTCCTGTATATTTCCGTTAATAAGAACCTACAAAACTCTACAGGTGTTTATGTTCGCTCCTGTAGTTAGAACCAAGTACCCCGAACATCTCCAGTCTCAGCACACAGGAAACTGTATGCTCCCAAAGGCTACATGCACCATATACTGTACCTATATGATTGTCTATATTCATGCTGCACCGCATAACTGCAGTTTATAAACAGTGTGTGGTATTTAATGGTTCAAAATTGTCATGTGTACCCATGAGAAGCAGGGTACCACAGGGCAGTGTATTGGGCCAACTGTTATTTGTTTGCTTCATATATGACGTCATGGGTTGCGCTAGGCTTACCCACTCAACCAACTCCAATGTTTGTTTTACTAAAGATAAGGCACCCGTTGAGCCATGACTTCGACACATGTTTTCCATTAGTGGTATGTTAGCCAGCCCATAGGGGAGGCCAGTGAGAGTGTGTTGTACTGTTCATTGTCTGACGCCCCAAAACCTCATTTTTTAGAAGTATCCCCTAGGCCATGGGTTAGTCAAGACGTCGTCTTCATCCTCTCCCTCCTGAAGGGAACGGGAGACCACACAGAGTCCTCCACCGCCACCCTGTCCTGTGGACCATCAGTGACACGAGACTAAGTGAGCTAACCTCGGTTGTTATCCCCGTGGAAATATCACTTGTGGATGCCTGGTTGCAACAAGAGCAATCCAGGCTGGCCTATCAAACCTACAGTAAATGGTTAATCAATTCACACTTACAGAGTTCTCCTGCACGACACCCGTCTACAGTGACCGTGATCAACACGAGACTAAGTGTGTTAACCTAGATTTGTTATCCCCGTGGAGATCGCGTGTGGAAGCCTGGTTGCGACAAAAGCAATCCAGACTGGTCTATTGCACCTACAGTATGTGGTTAAACAAGTCACGCTTACCAGTTCTCCTTGCCGCGACAGCCGTCTACAGTGACTGTCAGTGACGCGAGACTATGTGTGGTAACCCAAGAGTACCTTTTTGTTGTTATTCCCCGTGAAAAGAAGTTCTTGTGCGGAAGCCTGGTTGCAACAAGAGCAATCCAGGCTGGCAGTAAATGTATCACTTGAAGAATTAAGGCTCTGTTAAGTCATACCATTGTAGAGTAATCACATGTGTCCCCAAGTTGAAAATTCCCTCTTTTAGAAGATTAATTATATTACAGCATGAATGTGAGTGACTCATATATACCAAGCAAATTGTAAATCATTGCATGGAAGCTTTACAAATAAATGTAAGTGCAATTATCTGCCCGTATCTGTGATCCTATCATATTATTACTAAAGGTAATGACTGATTGGTTATGACAAAGTATAACCAATAACTTAGATGGATGTTGGAAATTAATGGAACTCATTAAATCATCATTTACCAAGTATAAATCATGGAATGTCGGGTGGTGGAGTGAATTTCTACGCAGATACACCATAATCTCCTGTAAGTAACCAGTGTGAAGGTATCGAACACTACGGTAAGAAATATAAGAAACACAATATATTATAATCTTATATAATATAATCCACTCTTACACCACTCCAATATCAAAACCATGACAAATGACATGCCAGAAGCTATACACTCCTCCATAAGAATGTTTATGGATGATGCCAAGATATTTAGAGAAATTAAGAACCAAGCAGACTGTGAAGAGTTGCAGAAAGATCTTTTAGAGCTTCAAGAATGGTAGAAGTAATGGCTGCTAAGATTCAATGTCACGAAGTGTAAGAGGATGCACCTGGGACTTACCAACGGTAAGGAGGCGTATCATATGTCCCAACGGGACGAAGAAACTTCATTAATTGAGACAATGTGAAAAGAACCTCAGTGAGTACAATATGTTGACAATGAACTGAAGTTCCCAGGCTATTGTAAGAACAAGGTGAATCAAGTAACTAAATTATTAGGTCTTATGAGAAAGGTCGTTCAGATATCTAAACGGTCCGTCCCTCGTAACAATCTTCAAGAGTGAGGTGCTTCCCCACCTGCAGTACTGTCACCCCGCCTGGTCCCCGAGATATGCTAGTGACTGTCAGTTGATTGAAAATGTCCAAACGAGAGCCACCAGGCTGGTGCCAGCACTTCAGCACCTCAGCTACCCTGAGAGATTATAACACCTACAATTGCCTAACTTATACTACAGATGGGCAAGGGGAGACCTAATTGAGGTGTATAAACATCTCAAAGGGCACTACTAACTGAATGTCCATACCTGGAGCTGGCAGATGCTCGTCCCACAAGGGGTCAAAGCTCAAGGTTGAAGAAGCTGCAAATCCAGAAAACTGTGAGAGCTAACTTTTCGGAGTGAGAGTTGTGAACTAGTGGAACACCCTGCCAGAGTGTTGTGATGGCACCGACCAGATTTGACCAGCACTGAAGCAGGTTCAGAAACATTCAGGAACCAGTACTTGCCAACAGTGTGTAACTGAGACGTGACCGACTGCCCAAGAGGGTAACAGGCCGATCAGTGGTGAAGAGGATAAAAGTAAAAGTAAACCTGTATGACAACTTTACTGAATACAGTAAATATTATAATTATTATTAATTAACACTAATTACTCTAATATTAAAATTCTGAGCCCAGATCCTTAACAAGTATGTGATAGATTTTGTTCAAAATATCCTTACTGTATACTGAAGGTTCTTCTGATTATACAGTGACCCCTCGTTTAACGAACACCTCGGTTAACGTAATTTCGATTAACGAACTGCCTTCCATAAGGATCTTCAATTCGGTTAACGAAAAAAAATTCGCTTAACAAACTTCTTACGAACCGACCTCAACATGTTTTCGCTTGCACTGACCGGGCAACCAGCTTTAGTATCAGTCCGCCAATACATTAATCGGTTCTAGGGCTTAAATTCCTTACTATTTTTGTAAATATCAAGAAGTTTATACTATTCAATAATTTTAAAAGTTTAATATTCAATTTTTTAGTCATTTTAACAATTATTGAACAAAATTGAAGGTAAAGTGACTAGTTTAATGCGCGGCATCCAGCCTCTTAACACAGCAAACAGGCGTCAGTCTCTCTCTGTTTTCACTGGAGGTAACATCTTGCTTGAGACTCTCTTCAACTAAATGCTTTTTTTCTGTGTTTCCAAGCAAATTATTGGTCATTTTGAAATATATTTTATATATTGACAATATATAATGCAGTGCAGCGTTGATTTAAAGAAAATAATCTTGAATTAAACCAGAGAGCTAAAATTTTATGGGTGAAATGGCACCATGGGGTGACTTCTCTTCCACCCCAATGCCTTCTCTTCTTCCTTCTCCTCCACCCCCATTCTAAATCCCATCATCATCATCATCATCCAGGAGCCTTCTACATACACACCTCAAAGTAAGTGAACTTTTCTACCATTTTTGTTGAATTTAGGAAATTTTCGGTGAGCTGGAACCAATTACCCAAAAACCCATTGAAACAATGGTTTCGGTTAACGAACGTTTCGGTTAACGAACGACCTTCTGGAACGGATTGAGTTCGTTAACCGAGGGGCCACTGTACTGATTAAGGATCCATTGTTAGGAATTTGATACACTGTGCAGTATATGGGTAATCAGTTGACATTATTATATTCATCATTATCTCTTCATTCCCAACTACGTGATATCCATCCCAGTCTGTCTTTCCCTGGCCCTCCTACCACTTAACAATTATAATATAGCTAATATATACCTACCTTACTTACCGGTAAGTAATATACTGTACTGTATACAGTACTGTAATTTCTTTAAGTCTTTCTATCAAACTCATTCAGAGAAATATTTAAGGTAAAATATTTCACATACAAACCTTTTAAAAACCAGCTTTATGTACCTCGTCCTGTTCGCCCTTTCTTGAGTCAGTCCGGGAATCTAACCCGAGGCTTTCATCATCCAGAGCAGGTTAATTACCAGAGACACCACACCACTGTCCTAAAATGTATATACCACTATCAGCACATACAATTTAAATGGCTGTATATAGTTTTAGGGCAACACTACTTAGAAGCTATACAAATTAATAATATCTTACAAGCTATACACATTACCTGGTAACTTACAAAGTATAGTATACAAATTACAGTACATGTAATTTATGAGGAAACCGCTACCACTAGAAAACCTTCAACGATTTCCTTTATTTTTTAATTCTTGTTTTGATGATTGTAAGTACAGTACAGCACAGTAGTTAAGTAGGAGCGACAACTAAATATTTCCATTTTTAGAATTTGTTCTCTTTTCCCTATAAATTACCTGTAGTGGGCAGTGCATGAAGGATCAGGGAAATTGAGGGGTAAATCACAGTGGATAACTGATCTTATGGCACTAAAATGATGTCTCTACGTGCTTTGTACGTCAAGAAATTTATTATTTACCATAAACACTCCTCCAAAACATCAGCCGAGTCAGCGCAGGTTTTCTTCTGTTCTGTTTGTTTACACCTAACCCGCTTGGTCTGAGTGTACTGTCATGTCCACAAAAAACATAAAATTACACCATTATGCTTCACCAAAGTTGTTTTCATTGGTACTGTACCAGATATTAAAATAAGTAATTTTTGTTTAATGTGGTGGGGGGACCGAGGGTCAGAACCTCTCCCCCCCCTCCCCAGCTAAAAAGTTAGGTAAGGTTAGGTAAGTGTCTGGTTGGTTAGGTCAGGTTCTATTAGGGGTTAATATTTAGTAGTTGCCACCACCTTAATGAACACTGAGTCATATATAGGGACATACAGAATAAAATAATTTATTCTATAACATTTCCATCGGAAATTTATGGTTTTCGAGTTATTTGGCCAATCAGCGCGATGTTGATGTGACATCATAGTCATGCGTCAATCAGCATGAGTGCCGATGTGATGTAATACTTGTGAGCTAATCAGCACAAAACTCCATTGGCTGGCTGGCACATTATTCCGTGCCTTTTGGACACTGAAGCAGCAGCCATTAACATTTTTAGGGCTCATGGTGTTCTTGTTTCATCTGTAAAGTGTCCAAGATGCAATTCGGAGTGTCACTACCGTATAGATCAGGGGTCACCAAACTACCGCCCGCGGGCCGGATCCCAAGTCCTTCCCCGGCTCGTGGTAGCTCCGCCTAAGCTCTGACGTTACCAGAGGTTTCGTTCTGGCTTGCAAGTATTGAACAGAATGATTATGCGGCCCGCGCTCGTCATTCTTTCAGTTGTCCGGCCCACCGTGAAAAAAGTTTGGTGACCCCTGGTATAGATCACCATGCATGGTACTGTGGTAAGAGACGGACACCACTTCCTCATTCAAGTCACATCACTCTATCCTCCTGTATCTCTTATTTAAGGTAAGTTTCTTGTGCACTAGGGGTTGGGTTGGGTTAGGTTAGGTAGGTCAGGTTTGGTGTTTACGTTGTTTGACCTTACACTTTTTTTCAATATCTCAACTTCTGCCCATTTCCGACAGCAATGAAGGTTCAAATTTGTATTTAGCATGATGATTTACACTATAAAAACCCATTTTCAAAAGTCAATTTGAAGGTGACACTTACTAAATATTTACCCTATTAGGTTCATGTAAATGTCGTCTCTTTTAAAATTCTTACTATAATGAGAAGATCATCTTCAGAAAAAAATAATGAAATCGAAGAATTCCTGGTTGTAGCAGTCTCCTCATACATCACCCAAATTATATGTGTAATATTTATCTCAGAAATTAAAAAAAATTACCTAATATCTTAGAAACTATATTAACTATTTGTATCTTAGCCTAGAAAATAAACAAATTATTATATACCTTAGCCTTGAAACTATGCAAATTATTAGCCCAGCAAAGAAGCTATAAATTAATTGGTATCTTGAAACTGTATAGCTATATAATTAATATATCAACATAGAAACAGATAAATTAGCATTCAATTATCTTAAAATGTCATAAATTACAGTAACTACGCTTTGTAAATAAATTTAAAATATACCCAGATACTGTGCAGATCCATTTTTTTGTAATACAAATTATTTTTATATTCATTCACTAACTAGATATTTAATACATGCAGATTTATTTTATATTTAATCATGACTCCTCTAGTAAGAACTGGTCCTGAATCTGACAAGTACAGGTCCACTACTTCCTCGGTAACAACACAATCACTTCCCTAGCACCACAATCAATCACTTCCCCACCACCATCACAATCAATCTCTTCCCTAGCACCACAATCAATCACTTCCCCACCACCATCACAATCAATCTCTTCCCCAGCACCACAATCAATTATTTCCCACCACAATCAGTTAATATTCGTCCATTGGCTGTCCACAGGTAACCTGAGGCTATACTCCTCACTTAATAGTGTTTCTTGTCTCCTTTCCTCCTCCTTGTAGGTTAGGTTAGGTAGGTTTGTTCCTGAGATACGAGAATAAGTTTTTTGGGGTAAATTTGCTTTGTCACACCGTTCACGTTTAGCAAGTCAAAAATATTTTTTTCTATTGTATTTGTGTGTATTTAGACTAATAGATCAGTGGTAGGAATGAACGGTGTGTAAACGCAATAATACCGTTTTTTTGTGCGTTTTACTCAAATCTGACATCCATTTTTGGGCAAATTAGCAGTTTCGGTTAAAAATGAAAATGTTCATTGTTTAAAAAGACCGCTAATTGGCACAAGAAATGAAGATCAGATTTGAGTAATACACACCAGAAACAAAACAAAAATTTATTCTCGTACCAAAACCTGGGGTCAGCCAATGGACGAATATTTACCATGCAATCAATCACTTCCCCAGTAGGACTATTTAATACACTTTGCAGGGGATGACGAAATAACAGCCACAGCCACAGGCAGTGGTGGCGTTCACTGAGCACAACACCACACATGTTTTGTTGTGCTTCCTGTTAGAGAAAAATATAAAATTTGAGGGGATACGTGAATCATTTTATATGCCATGAGGATCGGTGGAACTGAAACAAAAAAATATGTTAAGTTACTCGATAAATCTAAACAAGTTTATCGCTAAATACACAAATACAGTTTATTGTTTCTGGAGCAGCTGTGACGTCACCACATACGTTTTGGAAGGAAATCTCGCAGTCAAGAACGTAACCGGGTCAGATCGTAATGAACCACGAATTGAAGATTGTTATAAAACGTTTTTGACATTAAACCACGTGACGTGTCTGGAGGGAGATATAAGACAACTGGGTGCTGGTAGTGACTACAGTATTATCCCAGCCAGCAAAGACTGAGGTTCTCTGCTCCTACACACACACACTCAAGGTTTTCCTGATATATCCTAGAGATGGAGGCGCATGTTTTGTGCTTACTGTTGGTGTGTTTGGCTGTCACTGTTAACTCCATGACTGTCACCACCCAGAACACAATAAGTAATGAGATCAACAAGCTGACAGCTACGACTGATGTAAATAGAATTATAATACCTGCCGACGTGAATGTGAAGACTACCCATTTAGCAGGACAACGCGCTATAACACGCCAGATGAAAAAACTGAAGAAGATGAAGTGTAAACCTTACCTGAAGATGATGTACGTGAAGGATTTGATGGAGGAGACGGACGAGAGAAAAGATAGACTAGTGGTGCCTGAAGTGGTGGCCGTCAAGAGGTGTGATGAGTCCTGTAGTTACTGCGGCAACAACCTGGGTCAGGTGAGAGCCAAGTGTACCGCCACCAAGAAGAGGAACAGGATGTATACCGTCCGCTACCTTGATGACAACGATAACTGGAAGTATATGAAGTTTCCCGTCATGGTGGACAGCAAGTGTCAGTGCCGCTAGTGTAGACGAGTTCTCCTGACTAGATAATCAACGAGTGTATATTATGGTCATGTGGAACCTCGTGTATACAGTATATTGTATGTGGACAATTCTATGTATATATTTTATGTTTATGTTTGTGCTCAAATCGTGTGTATTTCACTCTGTATGTTTCATGTACATATACACACACACACCACCAGTACCTGATACGTCTAATCTGATTTATGTTATTTATCACATCTTATAATTAATGCTTATATTTATTAAACATTATTTTTTTATCAACTTTCAATATCCCTAGAAAGTCTTATGGAACAAAAGTAAAGTGATATTTTAAGGTAAATGAAAGCTTAATGGATAACAGATAATGCAAACATAAGCTTAAATGATAACAAAAAACAATCGCTTAAATAAGTTGATGATCAGTTAACAATCATATTTATGACCACGTTGATGGCAATAAAGTTACTGACTCCAATAATTACAATTTCGAGAAAACATTGAGAGTAGGCAAGACTTTACCGTGAAGAATCGTGACAATTTATGACTCGGTAATTATGATGGATGCAAGCAATTAGTAACTCTCTCTAGAGGCGACTTAATAAATAACTTGCAATTTAGCTAAACTTCATTATACTGTATCCGTGTTTGACAAAAAAAAGTTAGCATGGAGAGTATGATTGTTGCCCACATGATAAACAAGACGAGCCAATAACGTGTTATTGTTTAATCCCAATATTACTTACATCCACATACAAACTGTTAGTATTCAGAGAGTGAGAACACATACTAGACACGACAGTATACGTCTCCCCATACCAAGCGAAGAGACCCCTCCACGCCTCACTTTCCCCACCCCTCGCTCTCTCTACGTCACAAGACATCACCATATCGCACTGTCTAGTAGATAGGAGCCAGTGACGTCCTATTCTGTAACTTGTATTAAAATTAAAACCAAACAGAGGGGAAATGTTTGTTTAGCATCCTTAGTCTGGCCATTATTTTCAGGTTCCTTATGGCAATTCCAGGAGTTATACTATAATGTAAACGAAACAAATCTGCCACACTTCATAAAATGTCATCAACCCTTGCAACAAGTGGTGGCTCCTCGTTGCTAGCTGTAAACATACATACATACATACACAAGGGTGTGACAGTTGCCCCAACTTTGTCCTACAATGCTGTTCAAAATTTTGGTGTTGCATATTGACATAAAAAATACCCACGTGCAATTTTTTGAAGATTCATGCACATTTGAGTGAGCTCCAGCAATTTGAATAATAGCTATTTTGCTTATATGGCATACGAGCCTATATATGAGATTACACAACCATCATAAGGGATATTAACACAAATCATTTGCCTGTCATAATTAAAAGCTGTTATCACTGGCAAAAAAGTTAATCATTCTTATTCTCTCATGGTACATTAAGGGGTTTTATCATATATTCACAATGTATTATTTCTCTAGAGCAAGAAACCATGATTTCTGTTCGGAAACAGATGATCGTTTGCGCTGATTAGGAACGCGGAGTCTGTCATTTTCAACTATTGAAGGACTTCTTGAAAGCGCTTCTCATCCCTGGCAACATTAAGAAAGTCATGGCAAAGCTTTACACCACGCTCTGCAGCCTCATTGACGACCTGAAGCTTGTCCACAACCCGTTTCATGTTCAGGTAGTCGTCATGATCCGCCCATTCACTGGCTGGACTGTGGAGAAACTGATAGGGCATGCCTAAAATGGTGAAGAACCGGCTTGAGTCAGGCCCAATTAGGTCCACCAGGGCAGTGCCACTTTCTGGGACAGGGAAGATATGGCTTTCCATAGCCCCCATGATTGAGCCCCACTCTCTTAGTAACTTCAGTGCCTTCATGGCAAAGAAGGGCCTTCCTCATCTCCTCGATTTGTACTTTCTTGTACTTGGGACGAGAACAAAGCCAGTGGTGCCAACTCCTCAGTTTGGTACCAAGTGTGTCTACCGAGTGCCACACGTGCTTTGTCAACTATTGTGGCGTCATATGGGGCAAATTCAGCCAAGGTTTCGACCAAATTCAAGTCATTCAGTGGCGCACTTGCTGGAACGGGGCAAACAATCCACCATGGGACAAAAACAGCAACTGTGAACACAGCAAACCGTTCTAACTTGCTGATTTGACTTTTGTCACAACTTCGGCTTTGGGAAACTGCTCTTTGATCTGGCCTGACAAAAGAACAATCATGAGGGTATAGAGCAGTTTAGCCATCCACCTTGCTTTGTGAAGTGCGCCGGGGTAGACCATCGTGAAGTTCACTGGCTCGGATCATTTAGTTACAAGCAGCAGACAAAGTTGTACCAGCTCCTTGTAGTCGCCACGTGTAAATGGTTGGGCTAGAGATTCACGGAAGAAGTCAGCCATCTCCTGCTGGCGCTCCTCAAACACTCCAGGCATTGCGGGGGAATAGTGTTTCTTTTTTTCATTGTACGCCAGTTGAGAGAAATGGGTCTTGAACCTAGAAATGCAATTATTGGGATTATTATGTTTCGTACTAATCTATAATATTGTTTTAGGGGTATTAAGATTGATGTGATCGATCATTTGCTTGGTGTTAGTATATCTTATAAGTCTAATAAAATAAATTCCACTAAATTTGTTCATTAGATAATAGTATTCCTTGTTATTTTTTAAAGCTTATGACTCACCTCTGGAAAACCATTATGTTTGGACTTAAAATAGCAATACTTGCTGGTACGACGGTGTTAGCTCAAACATGCACCGATCTCCAAGAAAATTTACAGGGGTGTTTCCTATATAAGTACACAACAATAAAACTTTAAACAGCATTGTAGGACCATTTTTTTTATTTTTGGAGGGCAACGGTCACACCCTAACATATACAAACACATTTAAATACCAACACAGAATCACTTATACAAGAAACATACTGTATGCCCATACACATAGCACATGCCGACACACAAAATACATATGAATACACACATACATGCAGATATACACACATACAATAAGAACATGCAGACACAGAAAACACACACATACAAACAGACATATAAAGTTACACATATACAGTACAGACACGACACACGTCTCGCTCACAACCTAACCCAAAACCTGACACTAAAGGACGCCTGACACACAATGTTAACCTAACCTAGCTTGACACATTATGCTAACCTAACCTAACTTAACCTAACCTAGCTTGACACAATGCTAGCCTAACCTAGCTTGACACATTATGCTAACCTGACCTAACTTAACCTAACCTAGCTTGACACAATGCTAGCCTAACCTAGCTTGACACAATGCTAACCTAACCTAGCTTGACACATTATGCTAACCTGACCTAACTTAACCTAACCTAGCTTGACACAATGCTAACCTAACCTAGCTTGATACATCATGCTAACCTAACTTAACCTAACCTAGCTTGACACATTATCCTAACCTAACTTAACCTAACCTAGCTTGACACACCGTGCTAACCTAACCTAACTTTACCTAACCTAACTTACAGTAACCTAACCTAGCTTGACACACAATGCTTACCTAATCTAGCTTGCCACATCATGCTAACCTGACCTGACGAAAATGATTCCGGGACTTAGAAACCTTCCCTATCGAGATAAATTAAAGAAACTTAACTTGCATTCCCTAGAAAGACGAAGAGTGCGGGGAGATATGATAGAAGTATTTAAGTGGGTGAAAGGAATCAATAAAGGAGATATAGATAAAGTTCTTATAATATCCGAGCAGGATAGGACTCGTGGTAACGGATTTAAGTTGGATAAATTTAGGTTTAGGAGGGAGATAGGAAGGAACTGGTTCACAAATAGGGTGGTGGACGAGTGGAACAAGCTTAGCAACTTTGTAGTAAGTGCTGGAACTCTGGAAAGTTTTAAAGGGAGCTTAGCTAGATTCCTGGATGATAGAGAGTGGTAGTAACTCTCGACAGGAGCTGCCATGCACAGGCCAACCGGCCTATTGCAGACTCCTTATTTTCTGATTTTCTAATGTTCTAACTTTACCTAACCTAACTTAGCCTATACTTAACCAAATCTAACCTAATTTAACCTAACCTAACTTCACCTAGCCTCAACTGATCTTACCAAACCAAATCTATTCTGGCCTAATCAACCGTAGCATAGCTTAACACAATCCTAACCGAACCTAACCTAAATAAACTAAGCCAAACCTAACCTAACCTAACCATAATACAGTCTCACCTGCCTATAGCATGTTGCAACGGTCGGCAGACATATTTTTAGTCTGTCTCTCCGACCTTCAAAACGTTTCAGTACAGGAAATGAACGTGATCGCCCAGTCCCGCCCAACCTCCCCGCCCCTCCACCCCAGGTCCACCACATGACTAGTAGTGATGAAAACTATATATATATATATATATATATATATATATATATATATATATATAGGGTGTCCCATAAATTTCCTTACATAGGAAAAATAAATTTTATATGAAAATCCATGTTTATTTATAAACTATGCTCTACATGACTACCATTCTGTTGAAAACACTCTTCAATGCGTGTCCTCCACTGCTGAAGAACACGTTCAAGCACAGCTGGAGTTATGCTTGTAATGGCGTTGGTGATACGTTGTATGGAAACTTATGGGACACATATATATATATATATATATATATATATATATATATATATATATATATATATATATATATATATATATATATATATATATATATATATATATATATATTGTATGTATATAATTTTAATTTTTACTTTTCTACTACAGATTTTTTCAGTGGAGGGTTTACAGCTGTACATCCAGACGCTACAACCAAATATTGAAGGTTAGGTTAGTTGTTCATGGTTATTCATAGTTGTACTAGAGACCCTTCATAACTCGTCAGTACTGGCGGCACTGATATCCACCTTGACGGACCACTGCAACTCTCTAAGTGCTGCCAGCAGGCGGCTGAGGTGGTCAAGGTAGTGGACGATAAATTTGTTGTTGGTGGCGAGGCACCCGAATCGACCCGACCCGACTCGATCATGTGGCCGCAGTAACTACTGTACACGACTCAACGGCCACTACCTATCCTGGTTGATGACAGCCATAGAGTCAGCTGACTGTTCCACGTCAGCTATCAGCTTATCGCCGTCATTACTTATTGGCTTCTAGGTGGTGACAGCCATGGAGTCAATAGTGACAGCCATGGAGTCAGCAGTGACAGCCAAACATAAGAACATAAGAAAATAAGGAGTCTGCAATAGGTCGGTTGGCCTGTGCATGGCAGCTCCTGTCGAGAGTTACTACCACTCTCTATCATCCAGGAATCTAGCTAAGCTCCCTTTAAAACTTTCCAGAGTTCCAGCACTTACTACAAAGTTGCTAAGCTTGTTCCACTCGTCTACCACCCTATTTGTGAACCAGTTCCTTCCTATCTCCCTCCTAAAACTAAACTTATCCAACTTAAATCCGTTGCTCCGAGTCCTATCCTGCTCGGATATTATAAGAACTTTATCTATATCCCCTTTATTGATTCCTTTCACCCACTTAAATACTTCTATCATATCTCCCCACACTCTTCGTCTTTCTAGGGAATGCAAGTTTAGTTTCTTTAATTAATCTTGATAGGGAAGGTTCTACTGTAAGTCCCGGAATCATTTTCGTCATTCTTCGCTGCACTGAAGACTCCAGTGAATTGATATCTAATATACTAAAGGACTAGGCGTGTGTCTGTTCTGGGCAGCCGAAACGGCACAATCGTTTTTCATCAAACTTGGTGGAAAAATCGCAAAAAATTCGTAGAGTGGAACGAACCTGGTCCCATGTCGATGGTATCTTTAGGAAGGCATTAATTAACAATTTTATTTACGATGGAAAACGATGCAAGTCTACTGACTTGGCGCACCCCAATTAACCATGCAAGTCTACGGACTTGGCCCACCCTCATTCGCTGTACGCTGTCACGAGAGTTCAAACTCTTACAAGGGCACGAACATGTCTGCATCATTGTCCATTCTATAATAAGGGCGCCAGAACTGAGCAGCATAATCGAGGCACAGCCGACTAGCACAAGATAAAATTGCAATATGACCTCTGCACTCTTATTACATACACTTCTGGATACAAAACTTAATACTCTGTTTGCCTTATTTCGAACATTAACGCACTGTTTTCTTAGCCGAAGGTCCGGGCTTACAAGTACCCCTAGGTCTCTTTCACAAGTCGACTTCTCTAGCTTGATATTGTTAAGGCTGTATACATTGACAGTATTTGTTCTCCTATTATTAAGTATGCTGCACTTGCTGGTGTTGAATTTCATCTGCCATTTTCTGACCACTCCTGCAGTTTATTTTAATCCTCCTGTAGTGCATTTGCATCCTGCCCTGAATTAATCTGCCGCCCTATTTTGGTGTCATGTGTAAACTTTCTTTTGTCAGTATCAAGATTGTGTATGTAGATTATGAACAAAAGTGGGCCCAGTACTGACCCCTGGGGAACCCCACCAGTTACAGAGCCTCACTCAGATTTAAAACCATCTACGCTGACCCTCTGTGTTCTATCAGTGAGCCATGATTTTATCCAATTTAAAACTTTCCCCTCGATACCATAAGCCTTAACTTTTCTCAGAAGCCTCTGATGTGGTACTCTGTCGAATGCTTTGTTAAAGTCTAAGTAGATAACATCGTAATTTTCGTCATTATCTACTACCTCACAGTCTTTCCAATAAACGTCATCAGATCTGTTACACAAGATTTTCCCTTTGTAAATCCATGTTGAGAGTCGAAGATTAATTTGTTTTTCTCTAAATGCGATTGGATGCTATTTGCTATAATTGATTCAAGAAATTTCCCCACTACTGACGTCAAACTAATCGATCGAGAATTTGATGCTGATGCTCTGTCTCCCTTTTTGAATATGGGTACTAGTATACATTTGCCTGTCTCCACAAGTCTGGCACAACTCCCGTGTCTAATGATTTTGTAAGTAAATTTACGAGGGGTCTGCTAATCTGTTCCTAACAGTCTTTCAAAACTCGAGGGAAAATTTCATCAGGCCCTGGGATTCTGTCTTCTTTAATTTATTTATCTTCTTAAGAATATCCTCTTTTCTGATAGTGATATTCTTTAGTTTCTCTTTTTCATTTCTCCTAAGTATCAGTTCCACCTCTAGCGTTTCCTCGTGAATTTCTTCTGTGAAAACTGATAAGAAGTAGCTGTTTAATGCTTTGCTTATTTCCTCACTATCGTCGATCACTTCCCCACTCTCTGACTTTAAAGGTACCGCTTTTTCCTTGACCTTTGTCCTATATACCTGGAAAAATCCCTTGGGATTCGCCTTGGATTCTCTTGCTATCCCGATTTCGTAGTCCCTCTTTGCCTTCCTTACATTTTTCTTAACATTCCTAGATAGTTCATTATACGGTTTATACCTATTTCAGAGATACTCCTCCCCTCCCTTTAATTTCTTATAAATTCCTTTCTTTATTCCTATGTTATGTTTAAGTTTTTTGGTCATCCACCTTGGCCTATTCTTATTTGACCTAATTTTTCTGAATGGTATATTTTGTTCCTGTGCTTTACGTAGTTTACTAGTGAATTTAATGTAGTCATCATCAACTGTTGTGTCGCTGGTGACCTCACCCGTTCCTACCGGAGACTGACCTGACGGTTCCCAGGTGACCTCACCTAGGTACCTTCTTAGCCACTGATAATCCGCCAATCGAAAGTCTCGGACTCTGACCATATTGTCATTATTTTTCATTTCCCAATTTAGGGTAAACCTGATTTCTCTGTGATTACTGTTCCCTAGTTCTTCCCCTATTGTGATAGCTCCGATAATATTTTCTTTATTTGTTAATACTAGGTCTAATATATTGTCACCTCTAGTAGGTTCTGTAATTAGTATACATTTTAATGTATCCCTGACGAAGAGTGCGACCCCTCCCCCCTTCCTACCTTTCATGTCCTAGTGAAAAGGATTGTACCCTTCCATGTGGTACTCTGATAAAAATTTCTTGCTCGCCAGATTCATTCAAGTTTCGGTGATTGCTATGACGTCTACATTCTCAGTACATACAACCGCTCTCAGCAAGTCTATTTTATTTCTAACGCTCCTACTGTTTGTGAAGTTTACATTTAAACCTACCCTTCCCTGGTCCTGTTTTACCCCTTGTCCTGAGTAACTAATTTTACTCCCCAGGACCTGCTTGTTTTTTGACTCCCATACCAACAGTGAACACAAGTCGTGCACATCCATCTCTTGACACTCGTCGTTTTCCCGTTAAAATTCTAATAATCCTGTTCAATACCAGTAACAAAACGTTGGTAGCCGCGCGAGGATTCCGGGAAATCCTGTCAGTCGTATTAGATAGCCTCTCGACCCCAAGGCCACACCACATCACCCACCACACTACACCACACCACACACCACACCACACTGAGGCATTTAAAGTGAAGATCATGGCAGAATTGTAATTGGCGTACGCATGGTGAAGTTTGTGTGTGATATCTCTCTCTCTCTCTCTCTCTCTCTCTCTCTCTCTCTCTCTCTCTCTCTCTCTCTCTCTCTCTCTCCAGTTTTGGGGGTAGCAACACTATTCTGGTGGCAACAGTGGTCATGACTGGCAAGTTCTGGAACAAGAGAGATTATATGAGTTAGGGTTTGTCACGGGAAACTCAAGCAGTAATTTCTCACGGTAGAATTTTAAGCTGGATTGCCTTTAGTTTATTGTGTCTGAGATGTTTACTTAAATCAGTTACATTCGGAGATGAAAACTGATCGACGTGTTTGTAAAGGACTGTCAGACACGTTCACATTGATTCTTTGTAAAGAGAGGCAGAGTAGGTATACAAATAATATACATACAGTACAGGTATACAAACACTCAGTGCTGCTCACTATGGATAACACAGAAGCCACGTAAACACTAACTCTCATTAGTTCTCTCTGTTTCTGCTTATTCGTCGTGTTATGTCTATTGTTACTTAGGTTCACTTTCATCCAACAGAGAGTCCTGTTGAAGACAGCCCAGAGACAGGAGTAGACATGTCATGCGGAGGGTGGACAGGTTGCGGCACAGGGTCAAGGTGTGGGGATGAGTCAAGACGACGCGCCGGGAGCAGGGCTCGGTGGGACAAATCCGGAGGGCGCCGCGGCAGCTGTGAGGGAGGCTGAGAGTAGTCGGGGCTCATAGAGGGTACCATGCGGCGCTGAAGGTCGGTGACGACGTCGAGTAGGGGTTGAAAGAGGCCAAAGAGATGCTCAACAAGGCTCTTTAATTTGTAAAGGAGGAACATGAGCCGTGTCACCTCGCCTGAGGAGAGTTGGTGGGGGGGGGGGGGGCTTAGGAGCCTTGAGTACAGAGACAGGTTAAAGCATCTTAACTTGCACTCCTTCGAGAGACGTAGAGTGAGGGGCGATATGACAGAGGTTAAACAAAGGGGACATTGCAAAGGTACCCAAACTATCAAACCTGGAGCGAACTCGAAACAATAGTTTTAAATTAAACAAATTTAGATTTAGGCGCGAAATAGGAAACAATGGTTTGGAAATAGAGTAGTGGATGAATGGAACAAGTTACCAAACTTCATCCTTAACTCGAATATGCTGGATAGCTTCAAACTTAGGTTGGATGGATTTATGAGCAATAGGGGTTGGGTGTAAATGGGACTGCCCGCATGGGCCAATAGGCCCGCTGCAGTTCCTCCATTCTTATGGTATGATCATTAGCTCTGGCATCAGAGTGTGCACACAGGGTGGCGTAATGCGTCTAGTGTGGCAGCATTATGTTAGTGTTAAGGAGTAAGCAGTGTTGCTTCCTCTCGTTAGTAGTGAGATAGTCAGGATAACTTAGATTCTTAGAACACCAACTCTGAGCTGTAGTTGTGTGGAGAGGGAAGGGGGGAGGAGGGTGGGGGAAGAGGATGGAAGGCGTGGAGGAGGAAAGAGAGGGTGGGGGGAGAGGAAGGAAGGCGTGGAGGAGGGAAGGAAAGGGTAGGGGAAAGAGAGGGGTGGGGGGAGAGGAAGGAAGGCGTGGAGGAGGGGAAGGAAGGGGTAGGGAGAAGGAGAGGAAGGAAGGCGTGGAGATTCAAGAAGGGGAAGAAAGGAGTTGGGGAGAAGGGGGGTGGAGAGAGGAAGGAAGGCGGTGTGAGTGACTATTGACGCCACCAAACGTTCTCTTCCCTCACATGTGCGTGTGTGTCAAGTGACGCACCAGCTGTGTATCTGTACTGACGCTTTAAGTGGGCCAACTATTAACATCAAGTGGTGAAACTCTGCCCCCTGTGTATTCTGTTGTTGATCTGGCTGTACTGTTCTTCTGGAAGGTTAAGCCTGCTGCAGAGAGGAACCGCATTTTACATAGTTTTTTAGTTTAACAAATTTATTAGCAAAGCTTGTAGTACAGTTTGCCTATTCTGAATAATTCAGTCAGGTCTTGACACTGAGGGTGGTATCACTTCTCACTGCCATGCAAGACAGAGGTTCATACACAAAGAAATACATCATATTCATTAACAGCTACTGTATATATATATATATATATATATATATATATATATATATATATATATATATATATATATATATATATATATATATATATATATATATATATAGAGGTCAGATTCATGTGGGTAATGTCACTGTTCACTGCCATACAGGACAGAGGTTCGTACACAAAGAAGGAAATACATCATATTCATAAGCAGTATATATAGGTCAGTGGTTCACATACATTGGACGTCATATTCTAATTGAAGACTAATCAGTGTGGGCTAGCAAATTTGGGATAAACAGCAAGAATGTCCTCAAGCACCCCTGATTCAATGTAGTAATTACATAGTTCAAGATACAATAAGTCAGGTGGCCTGAAGTCTTTGACAGTGTCACATTCAATAATATAGTGTTCAAGTGTATGCTTTAGAGGTTTATCACAAAGTTTACATGCTGAGTGTTCCGGTATGGGTACAGCGTTACTAACTTGCCAGATGTGTCTGTATCCTAGCCTAATTCTGGCCACGACTACATCACATTGTCTGGTTCTGTCCTTATGCTGGCCATACCGGTACCTCTTGTCACAAAATTTGTCATATTTACTAATGCTACAACTGCCAGGTCTCTCTGCATTTCTCACTTCTTCTAGATCAGAGTTCATGATTCTGACTTGAATGTTTTTAATTACAGTAGTGGACAGGCCAAGGTCACGGTCAACATTTTCTTTCTTACATGCCTCATTGGCGAGTCTATCAGCACGGTCATGATACCTAATTCCAACATGGGACGGAATCCACACAAATTCGATACGAAAGTTGTTCTCATTGGCAGTTATCACATTTCTTTTAATATCACATACAACTTAAGACACAGAGCCTGACGGGCTGTTCATTGATTTCAAAGCACTTTGAGAGTCACAGAATATCACCCCACCTCCATTTTCTCTAAGGTAGTCTGTGGCTAAGTAGATTCCAGTTAGTTCAGTTTGTGTTGTGCTGGCCCAGTTGTTCAGCCTTTGCTTGTTTGACACTATCATCTCTTTTTCTTTATATTTTACAACAGTATACATAGACAGTACAGGTATACACACAATGCACATAGACAGTACAGGTATACAAACAATGCACATAGACAGTACAGGTATACAAACAATGCACATAGACAGTACAGGTATACAAACAATGCACATAGACAGTACAGGTATACACACAATGCACATAGACAGTACAGGTATACAAACAATGCACATAGACAGTACAGGTATACAAACAATGCACATAGACAGTACAGGTATACAAACAATGCACATAGACAGTACAGGTATACAAACAATGGCAAACAGTAACCGAGATTAACAAGTACAGTACGCTGGGCGAGGAAGCCGGTGAACGTTTTGCTGTAGAACGTAATGTTGTGACTCAGCGAAGTTATGCGTATAACTTTATCCTAATACAAACGTCTTGGTACAGTGGTTGGAACTGTAGCCTTGTGACTTAAATACAGTTTTGTTTGCTCTCTCTTTCTCTCTCTCTCTCTCATACACATACACACACACAGACACACAGAGGAAGTTCAGTACAAAGAATCTTGGAAGCTGCTCCTATGGTTGTGACGGCAGCCCAGGTATACACTGTGGTTATTACACATTGCGGTTAGGTTAGGTTAGGTTAAGCAGCACGCCAAGAGCAGATATTCAGCTTGAAACAGAGGCGTAGTATTGTTATTCATGATAATATTGAGTGATTTCTTATCGTGTGAGGAATGATGCCAAGTCTGAAGACAGACAGACGTCACTCAGTCAGGCGCCAGCAGCTGCACAGTCACAAGGACCTTAACCATGTCACCTATTCTCGGATATTGGAAGATCCGTGGGGTAAGATTATTCATGTTTCTTGTATGTATATGTATATTCTCATGTACCATAGTATATAGAAATGGTGTATAGAATACATATAGTGTGAATACATAGGATGATGAGGACAAAGTTGAAACATACAGTGAAACCTCGATATAAGAACATAAGAATGGAGGAAACTGCAGCGGGCCTATTGGCCCACACTGGGCAGTCCCATTTACACCCAACCCCTATCGCTCACATATCCATCCAACCTATGTTTGAAGCTACCCAGCATATTCGAGTTAATGATGATGTTTGGTAACTTATTCCACTTGTCCACTACTCTATTTCCAAACCAATGTTTACCTATCTCGCGCCTAAATCTAAATTTGTCGAATTTAAAACCATTATTACGAGTTCGCTCCGGGTTGGATAGTTTGAGTACTTTGTTATATCACCTTTGTTTAGCCCTGATTTCCATTTACTGTGTACACCTCGATCATATCGCCCCTCACTCTACCTGTACGTCTCTCGAGGGAGTGCAAAAGATGCTTTAACCTGTCTCTGTACTCGAGGTTCCTAATGCCCGGGATTAGTCTTGTTATTCTCCTCTGAATTCTTTCCAGGGATTCTATATCCATTCTGCAGTACGGAGACCAGAACTGAACCGCGTAATCCAAGTGAGGTCTCACATGCGCATGATATAGTTTTAGGATGACCTCGCTAGTCTTGTAAGGCTTGTTGAGAGCACGTACATATTGTTGTCTTGGTTTAAGATTCCTACTTATCATTACTCCTAAATCTTTCTCACAGTCGGATTTCTCTATAACAACATTGTTCATAATTATGATATCTGGTTACTCTGTTTATATCTCCTAGACGGAGTACTTCTCTCCCCACATAATCCGTTAGTTGGGGGTTTCACATCTAATGGACCCTCAAGAAATGGACTTTCATATCTACAGTACAGTATATAGTCCGTTAAATAGAGGATTCACTGTAGATATGTTTGTTATCATCGGGGTGGGAGGTGGGAGGGGGAGGAGGGAGGAGAAGGAGGGAGGGGAGGTGAGAGGAGGAGGAGGGAGGGGGAAGAAGGGAGGAGGGAGGGATGTTACTCAGCAGAATATTCAGGCTGTTAAAATCACTTAATGTTGGCCTGACAACCTCAAACTTCGGGAAACTTAATATACAACACAGAACTAATGTCCGTCTTGTCTTCCTCCTCCTCCAAATGTACTGTCTCTGTAAGGGACTCTCTTAACACCAAGGGACTCTGTAGACACCAAGGGACTATGTTAACACCAAGGGACTCTGTTAACACCAAGGGACTATGTTAACACCAAGGGACTCTGTTAACACCAAGGAACTCTGTTAACACCAAGGGACTCTGTTAACACCAAGGGACTCTGTTAACACCAAGGAACTCTGTTAACACCAAGGAACTCTATTAACACCAAGGGACTCTGTTAACACCAAGGGACTCTGTTAACACCAAGGAACCCTATTAACACCAAGGACCATAAGTTAACACCAAGGACTCTGTTAACACCCAAGGAACTCTATTAACACCAAGGGACTCTAAAGCATACCAAGGACTCTTGTTAACACCAAGGAACTCTGTTAACACCAAGGACCCCTGTTAACACCAAGGAACCTCTATTAACACCAAGGACTCTGTTAACAAGGACTCTCTAACACCAAGGCACTATGTTAACACCAAGGACCTCTGTTAACACCAAGGACTATGTTAACACCAAGGACTCTGTTAACACCAAGTGACCTCTGTTAACACCAAGGACCCCTGTTAACACCAAGGACCTTGTTAACACCAAGGAACCTCTATATTAACACCAAGGACTACAGCACACCAAGGACTCCCCTTGTTAACACTAAGAACTCTATTAACACCAAGGACTATATGTTAACACCAAGGACTCTGTAGACACCAAGGACCATGTTAACACCAAGAACCTCTTATTAACACCAAGGACTATGTTAACACCAAGGGACTCTTGTAGACACCTCAAGGAACTCTGTTAACACCTCAAGGCACTCTATTAACACCAAGGAACTCTGTTAACACTTAAGGACTCTGTTAACACCAAGGAACTCTGTTAACACCAAGGCACTCTATTAACACCAAGGAACTCTGTTAACACCAAGGGACTCTGTTAACACCAAGGGACTATGTTAACACCAAGGGACTATGTTAACACCAAGGGACTATGTTAACACCAAGGGACTCTGTTAACACCAAGGCACTCTATTAACACCAAGGAACTCTATTAACACCAAGGAACTCTGTTAACACCAAGGGACTATGTTAACACCAAGGGACTCTGTTAACACCAAGGGACTCTATTAACACCAAGGGACTCTGTTAACACCAAGGAACTCTGTTAACACCAAGGGACTCTGTTAACACCAAGGAACTCTCTTAACACCAAGGCACTCTATTAACACCAAGGAACTCTATTAACACCAAGGAACTCTGTTAACACCAAGGAACTCTGTTAACACCAAGGGACTCTCTTAACACCAAGGCACTCTGTTAACACCAAGGCACTCTATTAACACCAAGGAACTCTATTAACACCAAGGAACTCTGTTAACACCAAGGAACTCTGTTAACACCAAGGAACTCTGTTAACACCAAGGGACTCTGTTAACACCAAGGGACTCTGTTAACACCAAGGAACTATGTTAACACCAAGGAACTCTGTTAACACCAAGGAACTCTGTTAACACCAAGGAACTCTGTTAACACCAAGGGACTCTGTTAACACCAAGGGACTCTGTTAACACCAAGGCACTCTATTAACACCAAGGAACTCTGTTAACACCAAGGGACTCTGTTAACACCAAGGGACTCTGTTAACACCAAGGAACTCTGTTAACACCAAGGAACTCTGTTAACACCAACCAAGGAACTCTGTTAACACCAAGGGACTCTGTTAACACCAAGGAACTCTGTTAACACCAAGGCACTCTATTAACACCAAGGAACTCTGTTAACACCAAGGGACTCTGTTAACACCAAGGGACTATGTTAACACCAAGGGACTATGTTAACACCAAGGGACTATGTTAACACCAAGGGACTCTGTTAACACCAAGGCACTCTATTAACACCAAGGAACTCTATTAACACCAAGGAACTCTGTTAACACCAAGGGACTATGTTAACACCAAGGGACTCTGTTAACACCAAGGGACTCTATTAACACCAAGGGACTCTGTTAACACCAAGGAACTCTGTTAACACCAAGGGACTCTGTTAACACCAAGGAACTCTCTTAACACCAAGGCACTCTATTAACACCAAGGAACTCTATTAACACCAAGGAACTCTGTTAACACCAAGGAACTCTGTTAACACCAAGGGACTCTCTTAACACCAAGGCACTCTGTTAACACCAAGGCACTCTATTAACACCAAGGAACTCTATTAACACCAAGGAACTCTGTTAACACCAAGGAACTCTGTTAACACCAAGGAACTCTGTTAACACCAAGGGACTCTGTTAACACCAAGGGACTCTGTTAACACCAAGGAACTATGTTAACACCAAGGAACTCTGTTAACACCAAGGAACTCTGTTAACACCAAGGAACTCTGTTAACACCAAGGAACTCTGTTAACACCAAGGGACTCTCTTAACACCAAGGCACTCTATTAACACCAAGGAACTCTGTTAACACCAAGGAACTCTGTTAACACCAAGGAACTCTGTTAACACCAAGGAACTCTGTTAACACCAAGGAACTCTGTTAACACCAAGGGACTCTCTTAACACCAAGGAACTCTGTTAACACCAAGGAACTCTATTAACACCAAGGAACTCTGTTAACACCAAGGAACTCTGTTAACACCAAGGAACTCTGTTAACACCAAGGAACTCTGTTAACACCAAGGGACTCTCTTTAACACCAAGGAACTCTACAACAAGGGACCTGTTAAAACAAGCAACACCAAGGACTACTAAGCACAATTAACACCAAGGAACCTTTATTAAAACACCAAACATTAACAACCAGAACTCTGTTAACCAAGGCAACCAAGAATTTCTGTTAACACCAGGAACTGTTAAATTCAACACCAAGGACTCTAACACCAAGGACTACCAACTTTAACACCAAGACTTGTTAACACCAAGGATCCTGTTAACACCAAGAACCTATAACACCAAGGAACTTGTTAACAATCAAGGAACTCAACACCAAGGACTTTAACACCAGAACTCAAACACCAAGGTACAAGAACTCACTTGTTAACACCAAGGAACTCTGTTAACACCAAGGTCTCTCAACACCAAGGACCCTGTTAAACCAAGGAACCCTGTTAACACCAAGGAATCTGTTAACACCAAGACTCTTTAAAAGGAACTAACAACTGTTAACACCAAGGAACACTATTAACTCAATACCCAAGGAACTTAACACCAAGGAACCACCCAAGGACTCTGTTAAAAAGGACCACACAAGAACTCTAACCTACCAGCACTAAGGAACCTGTTCAACCTTAACACCAAGAACTCTGTTAACACCAAGGGGCCTAACACCAAGGACTCTGTTAACACCAGACTCCTGTAATAACACCAAGGACCTTGTTAACACCAAGGACCGTTAAACAAGGAACCTATTAACACCAAGAACTCTGTTAACACCAAGGACTCTGTTAACACCAAGGAACTCACACCAAGATTTAACAAAACAACAATCAAGAAACTCGTTAACAACCAAGACACTATGTTAAAACAAAGGAATTGTTAACACCAAGGCACTTTAACACCAAGGCACTTAACACCAGAACTCTGTTAACACCACAAATCACCAAGGACTCTGTTAACACCAAGGAACTTACACCAAGACCTTTAACACCAAGGAACCCTTGTTAACACCAAGACCCTGTTAACCAAGGGACTAACACCAAGGAATCAAACTCGTTAAAACCAAGGACCTAGACACAAACCTAACAAAGGAACTCATCGTTAACCAAGGACTCTGTTAACAAGGGACTAATGCTAACACCAAGACTCCAATTAAGGAACTCTGCTTAACACCAAGGAATTGTTAACACAAGGTTAAACAAGGACTCTTACACCAAGACATGTTACACCAAGGACCCAACACAAGGACCTGTTAACACACCAAGGACCAACACCAGACTCTATTAACAAGGAACTCTGTTAACCAAGAACTCTGCACCAAGACTCTGTTAACACCAAGGACCCTGTTAACACACCTGTTAACACCAAGGACTCTGCTACCAAGCACCCTACCTATAACACCAAGGAACTCTGTTAAAGGAATCTGTTAACACCAAGGAACACTAGCTGTTAACACCAAGGAACTCTGTTAACACCAAGGACTCTGTTAACACCAAGGCTCTGAAACACCAAGGACTCTACACCAAGGACTTCCATGAAAAACACCAAGGACTCTGTTAACACCAAGGAACCTGTTAACACCAAGGGACTCGTAAGAACCTTAACTCAAGGACTCTGTTAACACCAAGGAACTCTGTTAACACCAAGGACTCTGTTAACACCAAGGGACTCTGTTAACACCAAGGGACTCTGTTAACACAAGGACTCTGTTAAACAAGGAACTCAAACACCAAGGACCTGTTAACACAACCCTGTTAACACCAAGGAACTGTAACACCAAGGACTGTTAACACCAAGGACCTGTTAACACCAGGAACTCTGTTAATTAACACCAAGGGACTATGCAGACACCAAGGACTCCTAACACCAAGGAACCTGTTAACACCAAGGAACTCTGTTAACACCAAGGGACTCTATAACACCAAGGACCTCTGTTAACACCCCAAGGAACTAACACCAAGCACACCAAGGACTCTGTTAACACCAAGGGACCTTGTTAACCAAGGACTCTGTTACACCAAGGAACTCTATTAACACCAAGGGACTCTGTTAACAAGACACCAAGACTCTGTTAACACCAAGGACTCTGTTAACACCAAGGACTCCTGTTAACACCAAGGGA
>NW_024737097.1:23100439-23112241 GCF_018991925.1 Homarus americanus | reverse complement strand
CCAAGGGACTATGTTAAACCAAGGAACTCTGTTAACACAAAACCCTGTTAACACCAAAACCTATTAACACCAAGAACTCTGTTAACACCAAGGACTATGTTAACACAAAGGAACTCTGTTAACAAGGAACTCTGTTACACAGGACTCTGTTAACAAAGGAATGTTAACACCAAGGGACTCTTTAACACCAAGGGACTCTGTTAACACCAAGGAACTCTATTAACACCAAGGAACTCTGTTAACACCAAGGACTATGTTAACACCAAGGAACTCTGTTAACACCAAGGACTCTGTTAACACCAAGGACTCTGTTAACAACCAAGGACTCTGTTAACACCAAGGAACTCTGTTAACACCAAGGGACTCTGTTAACATCAAGGAACTCTATTAACACCAAGGAACTCTGTTAACACCAAGGAACTCTGAACACCAAGGACTTTAACACCAAGGACTCTGTTAACACCAAGGACTCTGTTAACACCAAGGAACTCTATTAACACCAAGGAACTCTGTTAACACCAAGGACTCTGTTAACACCAAGGACTCTGTTAACACCAAGGAACTCTGTTAACACCAAGGAACTCTATTAACACCAAGGAACTCTGTTAACACCAAGGACTCTGTTAACACCAAGGAACTCTGTTAACACCAAGGAACTCTGTTAACACCAAGGACTCTGTTAACCAAGGACCCTGTTAACACCAAGGACTCTGTTAACACCAAGGACCTTGTTAACACCAAGGAACCTTGTTAACACCAAGGACTCTGTTAACACCAAGGAACTCTGTTAACACCAAGGACTTGTTAACACCAAGGAACTCTGTTAACACCAAGGAACTCTGTTAACACCAAGGAACTCTATTAACACCAAGGAACTCTGTTAACACCAAGGACCATGTTAACACCAAGGAACTCTAACACCAAGGACTCTGTTAACACCAAGGACTCTGTTAACACCAAGGACTCTGTTAACACCAAGGGACCCTGTTAACACCAAGGGACTCTGTTAACACCAAGGGACTCTGTTAACACCAAGGCACTCTGTTAACACCAAGGAACTCTGTTAACACCAAGGACTCTGTTAACACCAAGGAACTCTGTTAACACCAAGGACTCTGTTAACACCAAGGACCCGTTAACACCAAGGACCTTGTTAACACCAAGGACTCTGTTAACACCAAGGAACTCTGTTAACACCAAGGAACTCTGTTAACACCAAGGAACCTGTTAACACCAAGGGACTTACACCAAGGGACTCTGTTAACACCAAGGGACTCTGTTAACACCAAGGGACTCTGTTAACACCAAGGCACTCTGTTAACACCAAGGAACTCTGTTAACACCAAGGACTCTGTTAACACCGAAACCCTGTTAACACCAAGGACTCTGTTAACACCAAGGAACTCTGTTAACACCAAGGGACTCTGTTAACACCAAGGCACTCTGTTAACACCAAGGAACTCTGTTAACACCAAGGGACTCTGTTAACACCAAGGAACTCTGTTAACACCAAGGACCTGTTAACACCAAGGACTCTGTTAACACCAAGGAACCCTGTTAACACCAAGGACTCTGTTAACACCAAGGACCCCTATCACACAGGACTCTGTTAACACCAAGGAACCCCTGAACACCAAGGCACTCTGTTAACACCAAGGAACTCTGAGAACACCAAGGACTCTGTTAACACCAAGGAACTCTGTTAACACCAAGGACTCTGTTAACACCAAGGAACTCTGTTAACACCAAGGGACTCTGTTAACACCAAGGACTCTGTTAACACCAAGGACCTCTGTTAACACCAAGGCACTCTGTTAACACCAAGGAACCTCTGTTAACACCAAGGAACTCTGTTAACACCAAGGACTCTGTTAACACCAAGGGACTCTGTTAACACCAAGGGACTCTGTTAACACCAAGGACTCTGTTAACACCAAGGAACTCTGTTAACACCAAGGCTCTGTTAACACCAAGGAACTCTGTTAACACCAAGGGACTCACTCTGTTAACACCAAGGGACTCTCTGTTAGCGCAAGGAACTCTGTTAACACCAAGGGACTATGTTAACACCAAGGGACTCTTAACACCAGAGCACTCTATTAACGCAAGGAACTCCTGTTAACACTGAGGACTCTGTTAACACCAGGGACTATGTTAACACCAAGGGACTCTCTTAACACCCAAGGAACTCTATTAACACCAGGAACTCTGTTAACACCAAAGAGGACTCTGTTAACACCAAGACTCTGTAGGCACCAAGGGACTATATTGTACCAAGGAACTCTGTTAACACCAAGGAACTCTGTTAACAAGGGACTCTATTAACACCAAGGAGCTCTATTAACACCAGGAACTCTGGTAACACCAAGGGACTCTGGTAGCACCAAGGACTCTTAGACACCAAGGGACTATGTTAACACCAAGGAACTCTGTTAACACCAAGGAACCTCTGTTAACACCAAGGAACTCTATTAACACCAGGAACTCTCTGTTAACACCAAGGGACTATGTTAGCACCAGGAACTCTGTTAACACCAAGCTGTTAACGCAAGGGACTCTGTTAACACCAAGGGACTATGTTAACACCAAGGGACTCTGTTAACACCAAGGGACTCTGTTAACACCAGAACTCTATTAACACCAAGGAACTCTGTTAACGCAGGGACTATGTCTTAACACCAGGAACTCTGTTAACACCGAGGGACTCTGTTAACGCAGGGACTCTGTTAACGCAAGGGATTTACAACACCAAGGAACTCCTGTTAACACCAGGGACTCTGTTAACATAAGGAACTCCTATTAACCAAGGAACTCTGTTAACACCAAGGAACTCTGTTAGCACCAAGGGACTCTGTTAACACCAAGGACTCTGTTAACACCAAGGGACTCTATTAGCTAACACCAAGGAACTCTAATAACACCAAGGGACTCTGTTAACACCAAGGGACTCTGGTAACACAGGACTCTGTTAACACCAAGGAACTCTGGTAACACCAAAGGGAACTCCTAGTAACACAAGGGACTCTGTTAACACCAAGGGACTCTGTTAACATAAGGGACTCTGTTAACACCAAGGGACTCTGTTAACACCAAGGGACTCTGTTAACACCAAGGGACTCTGTTAACACCAAGGGACTCTGTTAACACCAAGGCACTCTGTTAACATAAGGAACTCTGTTAACACCAAGGGACTCTGTTAACACCAAGACTCTATTAACACCAAGGGACTCTGTAACACCAAGGGACTCTATTAACACCAAGGAACTCTGTTAACACCAGGAACTCTAGTAACACCAGGAACTCTGTTAACAGGGAACTATGTTAACACCAAGGAACTCTGTTAACACCAAGGGACTCTGTTAACACCAAGGGACTCTGTTAACAAGGACTCTGTTAACACCAAGGGACTCTGTTAACACCAAGGGACTCTGTTAACACCAAGGGACTCTGTTAACACCAAGGCACTCTGTTAACACCAAGACTCTGTTAACACCAAGGGACTATGTTAACCAAGGAACTCTGTTAACACCAAGGGACTCTGTGTTAACACCAAGGAGACTCTGTTAACACCAAGGGACTATATTAGCACAGGAACTCTCTGTTAACACCAAAAGGGGACTCTGTTAACCTGCAAGACTTCCTGTTAACTTACCAAGACTCTAGTAACACCAAGGGACTCTGTTAACACCAAGGAACTCTATTTAACACCAAGGACTCTATTATTAACACCAAGGGACTCTGTTAACACCAAGGCACTCTGTTAACACCAGGAACTCTGTTAACACCAGGGACTCCTGTTAGCACCGAGGAACTCTGTTAACACCATGGGACTCTCAATTAGCACCAAGGGACTCTGTTAACACCAAGGACTCTGTTAACACCAAGGCACTCTGTTAACACCAAGGAACTCTGTTAACACCAAGGGACTCTGTTAACACCAAGAACTCTGTTAACACCAAGGGACTCTGTTAACACCAAGGGATCTGTTAACACCAAGGAACTCTGTTAACACCAAGGGACTCTGTTAACACAGAGGACTCTGTTAACACCAAGGCACTCTGTTAACACCAAGGAACTCTCTGTTAACACCAAGGCACTCCTGTTAACACCAAGACTCTGTTAACTGCAGGGACTCTGTTTAACACCAAGGGAACTCTGTTAACACCAAGGGACTCTGTTAACACCAGGAATCTGTTAACACCAAGGGGACTCTGTTAACACCAAGGGACTCTGTTAACACCAAGGGACTCTGTTACAACACCAAGGCACTCTGTTAACACCAAGGGAACTCTGTTAACACCAAGGAACTCTGTTAACACCAAGGGACTCTGGTAACACCAAGGGACTCTGTTAACACCAAGGGACTCTGTTAACACCAAGGGACTATGTTAACACCAGGAACTCTGTTAACACCAAGGGCTCTGTTAACTTACCAAGACTCTGTTAACACCAAGGGACTCTGTTAACACCAAGAATATGTTAACACCAGGAACTCTCAGTGGCACCAAGGCCTCTGTGGTAACACCAAGGAACTCTGTTAACACCAGGAACTCTGTTAACACCAAGGGACTCTGTTAACACCAAGGAACTCTGTTAACACCAAGGGACTCTGTGAGGACTCTGTTAACACCAAGGAACTCTGTTAGCACAGGGACTCTCTGTTAACACCAGGGACTCTGTTAACACCAAGGGACTCTCATTAACACCAGGACTCTGTTAACACCAAGGGACTCTATTAACACCAAGGGACTCTGTTAACACCAAGGGACTCTGTTAACACCAAGGGGACTCTGTTGCTCAGGGACTCTGTTAACACCAAGGGACTCTCTATTAACACCAAGGGACTTTCTATTTAACACCAAGGAACTCTGTTAACACCAAGAACTCTGTTAACACCAAGGGACTCTGTTAACACCAAGGGACTATGTTAACACCAAGGGACTCTAATAACACAAGGCACTCTGTTAACACCAAGGGACTCTGTTAACACCAAGGAACTCTGTTAACAAGGGACTCTGTTAACACCAAGGGACTCTGTGCACCAAGGGACTCTGGTAACACCAAGGACTCAATAACACCAAGGCACTCTGTTAACACCAAGGGACTCTGTTAACACCAGGACTCTGTTAACACCAAGGACTCTGTTAACACCAAGGAACTTCCTGTTAACACCAAGGGACTCTGTTAACGCAAGGAACTCTATTAACACCAGGGACTCTGTTAACACCAAGGGACTCTGTTAACACCAAGGGACTCTGTTAACGCAAGGGACTCTGTTAACACCAAGGGACTCTGTTAACACCAAGGGACTCTGTTAACACCAAGGGACTATGGTAACACCAAGGGACTCTAGTAACACCAGGCACTCTGTTAACACCAAGGGACTCTGTTAACACCAAGGAACTCTGTTAACACCAAGGGACTCTGTTAACACCAAGAGAGACTCCTGTTAACACCAAGGAACTCTGTTAACACCAAGGGACTCTATTAACACCAAGGCACTCTGTTAACACCAAGGGACTCTGTTCAACACCAAGGACTCTGTTAACACCAAGGGACTCTGTTAGCACCAAGGAACTCTGTTAACACCAAAGGGACTCTCTGTTAACACCAGAAGACTCTATTAACACCAAGGACTCTGGTAACACCGGGAACTCTGTTAACACCAAGGGACTCTGTTAACACCAAGGGACTCTGTTAACACCAAGGAACTCTGTTAACACCAAGGGACTATGTTAACACCAAGGAACTCTATTAACACCAAGGGACTCTGTGTAACACCAAGGAACCCTGTTAACACCAGGAACTCTGTTAACTTGCCAAGGGACTATGTTAACACCAAGGGACTCTGTTAACACCAAGGGACTCTGTTAACACCAAGGAACTCTGTTAACACCAAAGGGGCTATTATTAACACCAAGGGACTCTGTTAGCAACACCAAGGGACTCTGTTAACACCAAAGAACTCTGTTAACACCAGGGACTATGTTAACACCAAGGGACTCTGTTAACACCAGGGACTGTTAACACCAAGGAACTCTGTTAACACCAAGGAACTCCTGTAACACCAAGGGACCTCCTGTTAACACCAAGAGGGACTCTGTAACACCAAGGGACTCTGTTAACACCAAGGAACTCTGTTAACATAAGGAACTCTGTTATAACACCAGGGACTCTGTTAACACCAGGGAATCTGTTAACAAGAGACTCTGTTAACACCAAGGGACTATGTTAACCTTAGGAACTCTGTTAACACCAAGGGACTCTGTTAACACCAAGGAACTCTGTTAACACCAAGGGACTCTGTTAACACCAAGGAACTCTGTTAACACCAAGGGACTCTATTAACACCAAGGGACTCTGTTAACACCAAGGGACTCTATTAACACCAGGGACTCTGTTAACACCAAGGGACTCTGTTAACACCAAGGGACTCTGTTAACACCAAGGCTCTATTAGCACACCAAGGAGGACTCTGTTAACACCAAGGGACTCTGTTAGCACCAGGGACTCTGTGGCCTGGGAACTCTGTTAACACCAAGGGACTCTGTTAACACCAAGGGACTCTGTTAACACCAAGGAACTCTGTTAACACCAAGGGACTCTGTTAACACCAAGGGACTCTGTTAACACCAAGGCACTCTGTTAACACCAAAGGGACTCTGTTAACACCAGGAACTCTGTTAACGCAAAGGGACTCTCATTAACACCAAGGAACTCTGTTAACACCAAAGGGACTCTATTAACACCAAGGGACTCTGTTAACACCAAGGAATATATTGACCCAACACCAAGGGACTCTGTTAACACCAAGGGACTCTGTTAACACCAGGAACTCTCTGTTAACACCAAGGGACTCATTAACACCAAGGCCTCTGTTAACACCAAGGGACTCTGTTAACACCAAGGACTCTGTTGTACAGGAACTCTGTTGCAAGGGACTATGTTAACGCCAAGGAACTCTGTTAACACCAAGGGACTCTGTTAACACCAAGGAACTCTGTTAACACCAAGGGACTCTAACGCCAAGGGACTCTGTTAACACCAAGGAACTCTGTTAACACCAAGGGACTCTAATTAACACCAAGGGACTCTGTTAACACCAAAGGACTCTGTTAACACCAAGGGACTCCTCTGTTAACACCGGACTCTGTTAACAAGGCACTCTATTAACACCAAGGAACTCTGTTAACACCAAGGACTCTGGTAACACCAAGGGCTCTGTTAACACCAAGGGACTCTGTTAACACCAAGGGACTCCTATTAACACCAAGGGACTCTGTTAACACCAAGGAACTCTGTGGTAACAAGGGACTCTGTTAACACCAAGGAACTCTGTTAACAAGGGACTCTATTAACACCAAGGGACTCTGTTAACACCAAGGGACTCTGTTAGCACCAAAGGGACTCTGTTAACACCAAGGGATCTGTTAACACCAAGGGATGCAACACCAAGGGACTCTGTTAACACAAGGGATCTGTTAACACAGGAACTCTGTTAACACCAAGGGACTCTGTTAACACCAGGAACTCTGTTAGCACCAGGGACTCTATTATTAACACCAAGGGACTCTCTTAACACCAAGGGACTCTGTAGACACCAAGGGACTATGTTAACACCAAGGGACTCTGTTAACACCAAGGGACTATGTTAACACCAAGGGACTCTGTTAACACCAAGGAACTCTGTTAACACCAAGGGACTCTGTTAACACCAAGGGACTCTGTTAACACCAAGGAACTCTGTTAACACCAAGGAACTCTATTAACACCAAGGGACTCTGTTAACACCAAGGGACTCTGTTAACACCAAGGGACTCTGTTAACACCAAGGGACTCTGTTAACACCAAGGGACTCTGTTAACACCAAGGCACTCTATTAACACCAAGGAACTATGTTAACACCAAGGGACTCTGTTAACACCAAGGGACTCTGTTAACACCAAGGGACTCTGTTAACACCAAGGGACTCTGTTAACACCAAGGGACTCTGTTAACACCAAGGCACTCTATTAACACCAAGGAACTATGTTAACACCAAGGGACTCTGTTAACACCAAGGGACTCTGTTAACACCAAGGGACTCTGTTAACACCAAGGGACTCTGTTAACACCAAGGGACTCTGTTAACACCAAGGCACTCTATTAACACCAAGGAACTCTATTAACACCAAGGGACTCTGTTAACACCAAGGGACTCTATTAACACAAGGGACTATGTTAACACCAAAGGGACTCTGTAGACACCAAGGGACTCTGTTAACACCAGGAACTCTATTAACACCAAGGGACTCTATTAACACCAAGGAACTCTGGTAACACCAAGGGACTCTATTAACACCAAGGGACTATGTTAACACCAAGGACTCTGTTAACACCAAGGGACTATGTTAACACCAAGGACTCTGGACCAACGCCAAGGGACTCTGTGCGCAAGGGACTCTGTTAACACCAGAGAGGGACTCTGTTAACACCAAGGGACTCTCTGTTAACACCAAGGGACTCTATTAACACCAAGGGACTCTGGCCCAGCACCAAGGGACTCTGTTAACACCAAGGAACTCTATTAACACCAAGGGACTGTTAACACCAGGGACCTATTAACACCAAGGGACTATGTTAACACCAAGGGACTCTAGCTAACACCAAGGGACTATGTTAGCACACCAAGGGACTCTGTGGAGCACCAAGGGACTCTGTTAACACCAAGGAACTCCTATTAACACCAAGGGGACTCTGTTAACACCAAGGGACTCTATTAACCAAGGGACTATGTTAGCACCAAGGGACTCTCTGTTAACACCAAGGACTCTCACCAGTAACACCAAAGGAACTCTATTAACACCAAGGGACTATGTTAACACCAGGACTCTCTGTTAACACCAAGGACTCTGTTAGCACCAAGGGACTCTGTTAACACCAAGGGACTCTGTTAACACCAAGGGACTTCAATTGCACCAGGGACTCTGTTAGCACCAAGGGACTCTGTTAACGCAAGACTATGTTAACACCAAAGGGACTCTGTTAGCACCAAAGGATCCTGTAACTTTTAAGGGACTCTGTTAACACCAAGGGAGCTATTGACAAGGGACTCTGTTAACGCAAGGGGACTCTGTTGCTCAAGGGACTCTCGTGCTTACCAAGGATATTAACACCAAGGGACTCTGTTAACACCAGAACTCCTCTAATAACACCAAGGGACTCTGTTAACACCAAAGGGACTCTGTTAACACCAAGGGACTATGTTAACACCAAGGGACTCTGTTAACACCAAGGGACTCTGTTAACACCAAAGACTCCTATTAACACCGAGGGATATGTTAACACCAAGGGACTCTGTTAACACCAAGGAACTCTATTAACCTGCCAAGGGACTCTATTAACACCAAGGGACTCTGTTAACACGAACTCTATTAACGCAAGGGGACTATGTTAACACCAAGGGACTCTGTTAACACCAAGGAACTCCTATTAACACCAAGGGACTATGTTAACACCAAGGGACTCTGTAGACACCAAGGGACTATGTTAACACCAGGGACTATCATTAGCACCAAGGGACTCTGTTAACACCGAGAACTCTATTAACACCAAGGGACTATGTTAACACCAAGACTCTCATGGTACCAAGGGATATGTTAACACCAAGGGACTCTATTAGCACCAGGGACTCTGGTAACACCAGGAACTCTATTAACGCAAGGGACTATGTTAGCACCAAGGGACTATGTTACAACACCAAGGACTCTGTAAAGACTCTATTAACACCAAGGGATATGTGTTAACACCAAGGGACTCTGTAGACACCAGGGACTATGTTAACACCAAGGGACTCTGTTAACACCAAGGGACTCTATTAGCACCAAGGAACTCCTATTAACACCAAGGGACTATGTTAACGCAAGGGACTATGTTAACACCAAGGGACTATGTTAACACCAAGGAACTCTAATAACACCAAGGGACTATGTTAACACCAAGGGACTCTGTGACACAGGGACTATGTTAACACCAAGGGACTCTGTTAACACCAAGGAACTCTATTAACACCAAGGAACTCTGTTAACACCAAGGACTCTGTTAGCACCAGGAACTCTGGTAACACCAAGGCCTCTATTAACACCGAGGAACTCCTGTGGTAACACCAAGGGACTCTCTCAGTAACACCAAGGGACTATGTTAACACCAAGGGATTTCTATTAACACCAAGGGACTCTGTTAGCACCAAGGAACTCTATTAACACCAAGGGACTATGGCCAACACCAGGGACTCTGTTACTTGCCAAGGAACTCTATTAACACCAAGGGACTATGTTAACACCAAGGGACTCTGGCAGACACCAAGGGACTATGTTAACATAAGGGACTATGTTAACACCAAGGGGACTCTGTTAACACCAAGACTCTATTAACACCAAGGGACTATGTTAACACCAAGGACTCTGTAGACACCAAGGGACTATGTTAACACCAAGGACTCTGTTACACCAAGGGACTCTATTAACACCAAGAACTCTATTAACACCAAGGACTATGTTAACACAAGGGACTATGTTAACACCCAGGGACTATGTTAACACAAGGAACTCTATTAACACCAAGGGACTATGTTAACACCAAGGGACTCTGTAGACACCAAGGGACTATGTTAACACCAAGGGACTCTGTTAACACCAAGGGACTCTATTAACACCAAGAATCTGTTAACACCAAGGGACTCTGTTAACACCAAGGAACTCTGTTAACACCAAGGGACTCTGTTAACACCAAGGGACTATGTTAACACCAAGGGACTCTATTAACACCAAGGGACTGTTTATCCAAGGCCTCGTATACACAGTGTAGTATCTAGGCCCATTACTGTTTACGTGTTTACAGTCAACCAATAAAGTCCGTTGGCCTCCCTGAACCACAAATTCCCGAGATTCAGACTCGTGAACCCGAAGCACTAAGCTGATACATTATTCTGTCCATCAAGGCTTCGGTTTCAGGAGACTAAAGTATTCAGAACAGAATTGTGTATTAATATACTGATTCAGGTTCACGTGTCTGAATCTCTCGGGAGTTCATGGTTCTGAGGGAGAGGCGAACGGACTTTAGTGTACTACCAAACACACTATTCAAGGTATCTTCTCGCCGACAGCTGGCTCAGCCTATCCGGCTCCTGCTGGCCTACACAGAGACGGAGTTTGAGGATAAGACCTTCACTACAGGTCCGGCCCCAGACTATGTGGCCAAGTCTGACTGGCTGCCCCTCAAGTATAACCTCAACCTTGACTTTCCTAACGTGAGTAATACTTATTTGTTATTTTTTCTGCAACCTAACCTAACCTAACCTAACTTGCAAAATCTAACCTAACCTAACTTAACATAACTTACTCTAGCCTAACTTACCAAAACCTAACCTAACCTAACCTAACATAACTTACTCTAACATAACACCTAACCTAACTTACCATAACCAAACTACCAACTTAACATAAACACTTTCTAACCTAACCTAACCTACTCTGTTGTCATCAGTTGCCGTACTAGAGGAAGCATCAGGATCACGCAAAGTAACGCCATCTTGCGTTACATCGCTCGTCAACACAACATGTGCGGGAAGACAGAGGAGGAGAGAGTGAGAGTCGACATGTTAGAGAACCAGGCGATGGATATGCGTGAAGCCTTTGCTGAAGTGGCTTATCACACTTATGTAAGTCATAGTGATTTAGTTAACATCTGTCAGCAGTTATGGAGGTTTAGTTAACATCTGTCAGCAGTTATGGAGGTTTAATTAACATCTGTCAGCAGTTATGG
>NW_024737097.1:23072939-23095439 GCF_018991925.1 Homarus americanus | reverse complement strand
GGAGTTTGAGATAATACTGAAGGTACATCAACTCGATATAGTAGAACTGTTGTATAAGAATAAGAGAATCGACCCAGAGGAATGTGGGTTCAGTATTGCTGGATGTAACTTATCTTCGAACCTTTCTCAAAAAAATTGCAAGAGAGGTGTGGTTATGTATGCTAGGCAAGACCTTAGTGCCAGCAAGGCGAGGGTACAGGGAGAGGATGTTTTTGAAGAGTCCAAGTGGTGTAAAATTAAATTAAAGAGAGGAAACTTACTTATTGTCGGGTGTATCTACAGATCCCCAAACTGTAGCTTACTAAACCAAAGGAACTTAGGAGCCTTAATAGACAAGGCAGCGATGCTATGGCGACATCGACTGGAGAAATGAGTCCACGCCAAATGACTTAAATAACCCCGCTACTCTTTTTTGTAGAACTTCTGAGAGATAATTTTCTGTTCCAACATGTTAAGGACCCGACGCATTACAGAGGGGAGCAAACACCCAAACCATTGGGCCTCATCATAACAAACGAGGAGGGTATGGTGGCCAAACTGGAACATTTAGCCCCCGTTGGCACCAGCCACCATGTTATGTTGTCATTCAGATTTTACTGTTACTTAGTTCACGATAAAACCAGGCCAAGGTGCAAATATTACAAGGAAAATTACGACGGGATGAGGGAGGAGATGAGAGGTATCTACTAGCCTGACTCACTAAAGACTAGGCCCTAGTCAATAGGGTATAAGAACGCAGACACTACGCTGAATATCGCAGCCAGTATAAAGAGAATCACTTGATAAAGAAATATATACCCAAGACCAAACCCAGCGTCTCTAGGAATACAAGGAGACCCCTACACATGAACCATGCAACGGTCGACAAAGTTAAGAAGAAAACCCAGAAATTCAAGACGTGGGTTGGGTCAAACGATGAGCAGGACAGGAGGATGTATGCAAGATCCAGGAACCAAACAAAGTCAGAGTGTAGAAGGGCTGAAGAGGAGTTCCAGAGACTGGTTGAAAGCGAAATTAAAAAAGCAAGTAAGAGTATCGGACCTGAGGCTTGAAGATGGGAGTTACGCAGATGCTGACCAGGACAAAGCGGAGGCACTGAACAGTTTCTTTTCCTCGGTGTTCACAAGTGAGGATGCGAAGAATCTTCCTGCGTTTGAGGACAGACGGTTCTACACAGTGCTGACCCACATTGTGTTCACAGAAGAGGTTATAAGAAATAAAGTGTCAGAGCTAAAGGTCCATAAGAGTCCCGGCCTTGACAAGGTGCATCCCAGAGTGCTGAGAGAGTTGTGCAACGAGCTTGTTGAGGCCCTGAAGATCTGGTTCTGTAAATGCCTGAATGAGCTCCACAAATAACTATAGACCAGTGAGCCTGACCAGCATAGTATGTAAAGTACTTGAGAGCATTATAAAAGATGCCATGATTGAACATCTACTAAGAAACAACCTTGTAAAGGATTGCCAACACGGTCTTATGCCTGGACGCTCTTGCCTAACACAATTACTCAAGGTACTGGATGTTTGGATCTAAATTCTGGAACAGGATGGTAATATCGACGATATACTGTATACCTAGATTTGCCAAGGCCTTCGACAGCGTACCCCACAAAAGGCTGAAAAATAAACTGGAAGAGTACGGGATTCGGGGAAGTCTCCTAGCGTGATTCGGAGACTCTCCATGATCGAAAACAGTGTGTGGTGATTAATGGCACGAAATCGCCATGTGTACCCGTCACAAGCTTGTCATGGTCACATTGACTGTTAGTCTGTTTTAAAACTGAGGATTCTTATTATACTCCACGCCCACAAAACATGAATGGGTAGCTGGTTAGCTATCCCTAAGAAGAAACGCGCTTTTCCCTATCGATGTTTTACACCATTGCTCCCTGGCTAAGTCCCTCCCATGTGAAGACAGTTGTCAATACGTTTTATTCCACTTTCTACTGGCAAGCTCAATCGTGGATTAGTTTATGTAAATCAACTTTAGTAATTCGCCAGACCTATGTCAACTGAGGGTCATCTTTCAATGTGTAACAGTTGGTTTGTTTGTAATTTCTGTCATTGCGTGAGATAGCCAAGTCTGGCAACTCAGGGGCTTATAAACCCTGTGCGAGGAGGAGGGAGCTTCCCAGGACACCCTCTCCCATTGTTCCTCAGGTATGTAGCATGTGTTCCCCCGCTGATATAGCCATTCAGTTTGATTTAGTCAATGTAGTGAATGCCAGTGTTCATGTTGTAACAGTGGAATTGTCATTCACCCAGTGTAAGTATTAATATAAAGTAAATGTCGTCTGACGTTGCTAGACGAGAGATGTTGTTTGTGTTTGAGTTCATGCTTTTCCCGTGACGGCCTCTCCCGTTGTTCCTCAGATTCAGTTTGTGAGCTCTTTGAACACCCACCGGCTGCCCGGAGTCGGTGGCTACCTAGCAGTGAGCGATATATGGACGCTGTCGTTGATTCGACATGATTAACTTGCTCCAAGTCCGCCTCGTGGGCCTTAGACCCCAGACTCACCATGTGTCTGGCTACCACCTATCACCACAACGGTCGTCAGTTGTTGAGTGTTCTACCCTGGAGCACTCCTGGCAGTTATGGTCCAGTGTCTGGTGTATATGTTTGGGGATAATTCTGGAATATAATTATCCCATGTTGGGCAGTGAACCCATGTATAAGTTGTTGGTTTCAGTATTAACGTGCTGTGTGTTGTGAGTGCATCTCATATGTACTAACAACAGTCTGTGAAGGTATATGTAAGTTTGTTTGGTAATGTACTGCAATGTAATGTATCACCAGTAATGTGGGAGAAGTCAGAGTACCCACTTGGAATGGCATGTGAGTGAAGCCAAGGAGTTGTCATGTGTCTATATGTAATGTGAGTAAAGCCAAGGAGTTGGTCTTGGTAACTGTAATGTAATGTAACACCAGTAAGGTTGTGAGTAATAAGAGCACAGTATCTGGGTAAATTGCAGTTGAGTAAAGCCGAGGAGTTGCACCTTGGAGTTGTATGTTAATGATATATTTTTCCCTACTTTGATTTCATATTAATAAACCTTTTCTTAGAATATATTAGGGGGTATTCATTTTCCCGCAGTAGTTCACCTTTATTTCCATCCAAGTGACCCTGATATCAGAATTACAATACCCATGTGCCCTAGACCCTCGCCATGCTACCAAAGAACTGAGGTTACGTAGTAACCTTTGAACTGAAATGTGTAGACAGAACAATTGAAGGAACTAGACAAGAGAAGTATGAGTAAGACAAGGGGGGCAGCTTGAGAGATACCCTCCCCCCCTTACAAGCCGGGTACCACAGGGCAGTGTATTGGGCCCGCTGTTGTTTGTTTACTTCATAAATGACATGTCATAAGCTGTACAAATGTTTACGGATGATGCCAAGTTATTTCGGGAAATAAAGAACTAAGCAGACTGTGAAGAGCTGCAGAAGGATCTCGTGAGCTTCAAGAATGGTCGAAGCAATGGTTGCTAAGATTCAATGTCACGAAGTGTAAGAGGCTGCACCTGAGACGTACCAACAGTAAGGAGGCGTATCATATGTCCCAACGGGACGAGGAAACTGCATTGATTGAGACTGAATGTGAAAAGGACCTTGGTGTGTATGTTGACAATGAACTAAAGTTCTCGGGTCATTGTGAGAAGATGGTGAATCAGGCAACTAAATTATTAGGTTTTATAAGTAGGTCGTTCTGTCATGGTCACAATAGCATGGCTAGTCTGTTCAACACTTAATTATTGATATTATGCTCCACCGCCCACAAAACATGTGTGAAACTGTTGAGTCCAACAGTTGAGACGTCCATTCTCTTGCCACTTTAGGAGGCCAGAGTCCTCCGTTTTCTTTCAATTAGTATCCGAGACTCTGATATTTCTTAATACCTCACATCGTGTTCAGAGATTTGAAATTGAAAGAGAACTTAATGGTTTGGCATTACATGAGATATGTATGAGTACAGATGAAACATTTAAGAATCACTGTGAGTGATGTTGAAAGCTTCAACTGTGTTTACTGTTAGTATTATTGGCAAATAAGTCAGTGTACAGTCTGCTGTAAGAAGTGACGAATCCCTGTAGCGTACTGTATGTGGCCAGTTGTCAAATTCTCTTTGCTTGTTTATTATCTCTTTGTATGGGCTCACATACGTACGTACATGTAAGATATCTCGCAATGCGTTTTCAGTATATATATATTGTATGTACAGTGCAGTGCTAGGGAGTGATGAGAAGCTTGCTCAGAGGTCCTGTTGGGTGAGCAGCTTTCTGAGGGAGCTGGTTGGTGAGGCGCTTGTTGAGAGGTCTTGCTGGTTCAGGAGAGTAGAGTAGAATGAGCTCCGTAGTCTTGACTTACATAAATGCTAGTGACAGGGGGGAAGGAGGTTCAGAGGAAGGATAAAGAGAGGATTGAAGTGAATTTTAGAAGGAGAGGAAAGGTACAGTGGCTTAACACCGCTTGCGTAATGTGGGGTTTTAAGTTTGGGGCAGCAGCAACTTGCCTGGATGCGACGAGGAGGGGGCAGGACCCTGAGTCAGGTGAGCGTCAGGTCAAACGTCAGATGCGTGTCGGGTTGGGCAATGGTTTCTCAGTACCTTTCGGCTTGATTGGGTGTGGTGTTTTCTTGTTTGGTGGAAATATCTTGGTCTTCTATCTTGGTATTCTTGTTAGCTTGCAGTTGATGATCTTCTCTTCCTCCTCTTCTTGCTCTCTTGGATTCTCCATTCGGTAGCATTTGGGTCCTGTTCTTTGTCGTGCCCTAAGTGTTCGTAGATGTGGATGAAGTCGGAGGGGGTGATTTTGATGAGGGCTTCTGCCCCTGGGGTTTTGTGTGTCTTTTCGTGGGTCTTCTTTTCTTGGTTTTTCTTGTCTTGGTTTTTCTTGTCTTGGATGTGTACAGTAAGGAGGGCCTGTTACTCAGTTTCTTGTCGAGTCGAACCTTGGCTATCCTGCATTCCTCCTTCGATTTGGGGCAGGTCCGGGCGGCAGAGGAATGTGGGCCACCACAGGCAGCGCATTTTTCACTGTATTAGGGCAGTCGGTGTAGCGGTGTCCGGGGTTACCGCACAGGGAGCATATGTCCTCCTTCACACTTGTTGACAGTGTGACCGTAGTGCTGGCATTTGTAGCAGCGTTTTGGTCTGCAGTAGGGCTTGACTGGCACAGTTACCCACGCCAGTCGAGCCTCTTTGGGTAGGGTTTCGTGGTGTCCGACGAGGGCTGTGGTGTCGGACAGCTTCTTGACACATCTGAGTTGTCCCTCAAGTAGTTCGTCCAGCTCTTCTTGGTCCATGTGGGCAATTTCGGCGTGGGAGATTACTCCCAGCTTCAAGTTGTCCCATATGTAGGCAATCATATATATTGGGATGCCGTTGATGTCGGGGATCTCCACGAGTTGTCCGAACTGACCATATTTGGCGAAGGTGATCTTGATGTCTTCATGCAGCTTCAGTCGTTCCACCTTGGTAATCCCCACGATCCCTTTAGCTTCAATGAACTTCTTGAGGACTAGGAGGTCTGCTCTACCGGGCGTATCCGAGCCACCTTGTCGTATTCGTAACCGCTCATGGTGAGAGGAGGTTACTTACTTACTTACTTAAATGCTAGTGACAGGGGGGAAGGAGGTTCAGGGGAAGGATAAAGGGAGGATTAAAGTGAATTTTAGAAGGAGAGAATAGGTGCAGTGGCTAAACACCGCTTGCGTGAGGGGGTTTAAGCTGGAGGCAGCAGCAACTCGCCTGGACGCGGCGAGGAGGCGGCAGGACAGAGTCAGGTGAGCGTCAGGTCAAGCGTCAGGTGCGTGTTGGGTTGGGCAATGGTTTCTCAGTACTTGGTCGGCTTGATTGTGTGTGTTGTTTTCTTGTTTGGAGGAAATGTCTTGGTCTTCTGTCTTGGTATTCTTGTTAGCTTGAAGTTGATTTTCTTCTTACTCTCCTCCTCCTCTTGCTCTCTTGAAGTGTCCATTCATTCGTGTTGGGTCTTGTTCTTCGTCTTCATCGTGTCTTAGGTTTTCGTAAGTGTGGATGAAGTCAGAGACGGTGAGGTTGACCACGTGGGCTTCTGCTCCTGGGGCCTCGTGGTGTTCTTGATTCTGTGTGGCGGGTGTCTTTTCTTGGGTTTTCTTTTCTTGATTTTTCTTTTCTTCTGGTTTTTTCTTGTCTTGGGCGCGTACAGCAAGGAGGGCCTCTTTGTAGCTCAGTTTCTTGTCAAGTCGAGCCTTGGCTATCCTGCATTCCTCCTTCCATTTGGGGCAGGTCCGATCGGCGGAGGAATGTGGGCCGCCACAGGCAGCGCATTTTATCACTGTGTTAGGGCAGACGGTGTAACAGTGTCCGGGGCTGCCGCACAGGGAGCAGGTGTCCTCCTGCGCCTCACACTTGTTGACAGTGTGACCGTAGTGCTGACATTTGTAGTAGCGTTTCGGTCTGCAGTAGGGCTTGACTGGCACAGTTACCCACGCCAGTTGAGCCTCCTTGGGTAGGGTTGTATGGTGTCCGATGAGGGCAGTGGTGTCGGACAGCTTCTTGACAACTTGGAGTTGTCCCTTGAGGAGTTCGCTCAGCTCTGCTTGGTCCACGTGAGCAATTTAGGCGTGGGAGATTACTCCCAGCTTCAGGTTGTCCCATTTGTAGGCAATCATTTTTATTGGGATGCCGTTGATGTCGGGGATCTCCGCGAGCTGTACGGGCATACCCTTCTCGGCGAAGGTGATCTTGATGTCACCATGGAGCTTCAGTCGTTCCACCTTAGTAACCCCAATGATCCCATTAGTTTCAAAGAACTTCTTGAGAACAAGGAGGTTTAATTTCTTGGGGCAGGTCGGCTTATCCGGACATATCCGCGCCACGTTGTCAAACTCGTAACCGAGTGTGAGTTCTCTCAAGACCAGACTTGACCAACACTGGAGCGGGTTCAGGTACATTCAGGAGCCGGTTCATGCCCAGTACTTGCCAACAGTGCGTAACAGAGACGTGACCAATCGCCCAAGCGGCAAACGAGCCGATCACTGGTGAAGAGGATAAAAGTAATAGTGTTTTAAGAGGAAATGAATACGTATCCCCTAAAATATTGTCATCTCTGAATCATAGAAACATAGAAAACCAAGAATATTTAGGACAAACTATGACAAATTTCATCACCTGATAATCACTGGTAAATTTGTAGTTTCGACCATCCACGGCTCCTGAGTTGAGCAATGTGTTTTTCCGATGGTTTAGAAAATTTTAATACACTTTTATTCGATGACGTATCACTCGAAAATTACTCAAATATACCGGGGGGTCCAGGCGGTTAGGTTAGGTAATTGTAAGTCATTTGCTACGAAAACGTCATAGAAGAAGTGTCTTAAAATTACCTAAACTCTAAACCATCAGAAAAACACAATCTCAACTCGAGAGCCGTTGGTCGAAACTACAAATTGACTAAATCACTGTAAATAATGTTCAGTTTAATCGTTGGTTAATGATCCGTAAACACCGGTAAATAAGCCTAAATCATATGCCAGTGTCGGGTTACGAGCTTAAATAGTATGCCAGTGTCGGGTTACGAGCTTAAATAGTATGCCAGTGTCGGGATACGAGCTTAAATAGTATGCCAGTGTCGGGTTACGAGCTTAAATAGTATGCCAGTGTCGGGTTACGAGCTTAAATAGTATGCCAGTGTCAGGTTACGAGCTTAAATAGTATGCCAGTGTCGGGTTACGAGCTTAAATAGTATGCCAGTGTCGGGTTACGAGCTTAAATAGTATGCCAGTGTCGGGTTACGAGCTTAAATAGTATGCCAGTGTCGGGTTACGAGCTTAAATAGTATGCCAGTGTCGGGTTACGAGCTTAAATAGTATGCCAGTGTCGGGTTACGAGCTTAAATAGTATGCCAGTGTCAGGTTACGAGCTTAAATAGTATGCCAGTGAGTAAAATAATTATTTCGGTCAATCCTGTACATATTTAGATATCCAAACTAAACTAACCTGACCTAACCTAACATAACCTAATGTAACCTAACCCGATTCCCCGGATGACCGAAACTAAAATAATACCTGCCAGTGTACAAAGACCAGATTAGGTTAGGTTAGGTTATTTTACTTATGTTTATTCATATTTATTTATGTTCATTTATATTTATATTTGGTGAGGCTTTTAATTCCTTAGGGGAGTTAAGATTCTTAAGGTATAAAATGTCATTACTCGGTTAAAACTTAATTTCCCTATAAATGGAAATAACCATTGGATCCAGCATGAAAAACTGCTCTTGTAGAAGTTCACTTTGGTTCATCATGTACAGAAGCAGTAGGGGTAAGCAGGGGCGGATCCAGGAATAGCAAAAGGGGGGCCCAAGAAGTTTTTGACAGGGGAACATGGTGAGCAGAGCGAGCCCACCCGGCGGGGGAGGGGAGGGTTCGGGGTCTATGAGACCCCCCCCCCCCCAAGGATTTTTTAAAATCTGTCTAATATCATGGGCATTTTGAGGCCATTTTGAAGCCATGTGCACTTGATATTAGGAGATATTCTGAAGTCAATAGAAATTAGTTTTTTTATTATACAAAAATTCCCGAGTACAATACTGCATTAAAGAAAAAGTGTTGGAATTTTCTGATAAAATGGGGGGTTCCGAACCCCCACTGGATGCGCCCTTGGTAAGTAATGTACAGAGACAGTACAGATCTCTGTACAGGTATATTTTTATCCTCTTCGCCACTGATCGGCACCCTCCACCCGCTCTACCCCCCACCTGGGAGGCGGCACCAGCTCCGCCTACCAGACAGGAGAAGGCGAGCGCCGTGTAAACAATGCCATGTCTAACCACACCCTGCAACATACAGTGTACTTAGCAAATGCTTCAGCTTCTGAGAATGGGGGGGGGGTGTTACTACTAAGAGCAGAGACGTTACCGAGAACAAATTCTGGCTTGAATGTCATGTACACTAATACTGACACGTTCCTTGATAAGAGAAAGGAGTTTGAAACACTACTGAAGGTACACCAACCAGATATTGTGGGAGTTGTAGAACTGTTGTACAAGAACAGGGGAATTGACCCAGAGGAATGTGAGTTCAGTATTGCTGGATATGACTCATTTACGAACCTTTCTCAAGAAACCTGCAAGAGAGGTGTGGTTATGTATGCTAGGCAAGACCTTAGAGCCAACCAAGCGAGGGTACAGGGAGAGGATGTTTTTGAAGAGTCCAAGTGGTGTAAAATTAAACTAAAGGGAAGGGACTTACTTATCGTCGGGTGTATCTACAGATCCCCAAACTGTGGCCCACTAAATCAAAGGAACTTAAAAGCCTTAATAAACAACGCAGCAATGCTCAACCCTAGCCACCTCCTTATCATGGGGGACTTTAACTATGGCGACTTCGACTAGAGAAACGAGTTAACCCCAAATGACTTGAAAGCCCTACTGCTCTTTTTGTAGAAACTCTGAGAGATAATTTTCTGTTCCAACATGTTAAAGACCCGACACCTTACAGAGGGGAACGAACACCCAAGCCACTAGACTTCATCGTAACAAACGAGGAGGGTATGGTGGCCAAACTGGAACACCTAGCCCCAGTAGGCACCAGTCACCATGTCATTCAGATTTAACTGTTACCTAGTTCATGATAAAGCCAGGCCAAGGTGCAAATATTACAAAGGAAATCACGACGGGATGAGGGAGGAGATGAGAGGTATCCACTGGCCTGACTCACGAAGGCACAAGAACGCAGACACTATGCTGAATATCATAACTAGTAAAATGACCCATTTGATCGATAAATATATACCCAAGACCAAACCCAGTGCCTCTAGGAATACGAGGGGATCCCTACACATGAACCATGCGGCAGGCAACAAAGATTAGAAGAAAACCCAGAAATTCAAGACGTGGGTCAGGTCAAACGATGAGCAAGACAGGAGGATATATGCAAAAGCCAGAAACCAAGCAAAGATAGAGTGTAGGAGGGCTGAAAAGGAGTTCCAGAGGCTGGTTGCAAAGCGAGGAATGGGAGATCGAACCCAAGAGCGTTTTGCCCGCTATGCCAAAAGTCGCAATTAAAAACGCAGTAGGAAGTATCAGACCTGAGGCTTGAATATGGTAGTTACGCAGATTCTGACCAGGATAAAGCTGGGGAGCATTGAACGGCTTCTTTTTCCTCGGTGTTCACAAGAAAGGATGCGATTAAACTATGCGTTTGAGGACAGACGGTTCGACACAGCATTAATGTTCACAGAAGAGTATAAAATAAACTGTATCAAAGATAAAGGTCCATAAAGAGTCCTGGCCCTGACATGGTGCATCCAAGAGTGCTAAGTGAGTTGAACAGCGAGCTTGCAGAGCCCTGAAAGATCCTATTTTGTAAATGCTGGATGAACAAGGTCCCAGTGAATAGAGAAAATGAAACTATGTGAGTCCTATATCTTCAAAAGAGGGCGTCGTCCTCCACGAACAACTATAGACCGAGTGAGCCTGACCAGCATAGTATGTAAAAGAATGCGAGAGCGTATCAGAGATGCCGCGATGGAACATCTGCCAAAACAACCTTGTAAAGATTGCCAACACGATTTTATGCCGGGGCGCTCCTGCTTAACTTACAATTACTAAAAGCACTGGATATTTGGACCCATATTCTGGAACAGGGTGAAAGTAATATCGACAATATATACACAGATTTGCCAAGGCTTTTCGACAGTGTACCCCCATGAGCTGAAAATCAAGCTGGAATGGTACGAGTGTTCGGGAAATGTCCTTGCGTGGATAGAAGACTTTCTACATGAGACCATAAGCAGTGTGTATGTGATTAATGGCACAGGAAAGAATAATCATCTGCTTACTTATCACAAGCGGGTACCACAGGGCAGTATATTAGGCCCGCTATTTATTTGTTTGTTTCATAAATGACATGCCTGACGTTGTACATTCCTCCATACCGTGTTTGCAGATGACGCCAAAGTTATTCCGAGAAAATCAAGAACCAAGCGGACTGTGAAGAGCTGCAGAAGGATCTCTGTGGGCTCAGAATGGTCGAAAGAAATAGCTGCTGGGATTCAATGTCATGAAGTCTCAGAGGATGCACCTGGGGCACACCAACAGTAAGGAGGCGTATCATATGTCCCAACAGGATGAAAAACTGTACTCTTTGAGACAACATCAGAAGGACCTACAGTAGGTGTGTATGTTGACAATGAGCTGAAGTTCTCAGGCCATTGCAGAAGAAGGTAAATCAGGCAAATAAATTATTGGGTCTTATAAGAAGGTCACCCAACGATCTTCACGAGTGAAGTCTTCCCCATCTAGTGCTGTCACCCCGTCTGGTCCCCGACATATGCTAGGGGACTGTCAGTTGGTTGAAAATGTTGAAAGGACAGCCACCAGACAGGTGCCTGCACTTCAACACCTCAACTAACCTGAGAGATTGGAGCGCCTGAACTTGCCTGGCTTATACTACAGACAGACGCAGGGGCTACCTAATTGAGGGTGTCATCTCAAGGGGCACTACTCAGTCCAGTGTGCTCAGCAGGCACGGAGGACGCTTGCCCCTAATGGGTCTGACTCAAAGATTGAAAGCCGCAGGTCCATAAAACTGTGAGGGCAAACTTTTTCGAAGTGAGAGTTGCCCGAACTCTTGGAACAATCTGCCAGAAAGTGTTGTGACGGCACAGAGTGTGAGCTCTTTAAAGACCAGACTTGACCAACACTGGAGCAGGTTCAGATACATTTAGGAGCCAGTTCATGCCCAGTACTTGCCAACAGTGCGTAACAGAGACGTGACCGATCGTCCGGGCGGCTAACGAGCCGATCAGTGGTGAAGAGGATAAAAGTAAAATAAGTAAGTAAACCGCTTGGGCGGTTGGTCGTCTCTGTTACACACTTGGCAAGTACTGGGCAATTGCTCTGTGCCACACACTTGGCAAGTACTGGGCATGTACCGGCTCTGTGCTACACACTGGCAAGCACTGGGCATGACTGGCTCGTGCTACACACTTGGCAAGTACTGGGCATGTACTGGCTCAGGCCACACACTGCAAGTACTGGGCATGCACCGCTCTGTGCCACACACTTGGCAAGCACTCACATACGGGCCCAGCCACACACCTGGCAAGTACTGGGCACGCCCTTGTGCCACACACTTGGCAAGCACTGGGCATGTACCGGCTCTGTGCCACACACCTGGCAAGTACTGGGCATGTACCGGCTCCAGGCCACACCACTGGCAAGCACTGGCACAATGCCCCAGGCACACACCTGGCAAGCACCATGTACGCTCATCCAGCCACACTCATAAGCATCACATGTACCGGCTCTGTGCTACACACCTTGCGCACTGGGCATGCACTGCCCTGCTACACACTTGGCAGTACTGGGCATGTACCGGCTCTGTGCCACACACTTGGCAGTACTGGGCATGTACCGGCTCTGTGCTACACTTGGCAAGTACTGGGCATGTACCGGCTCTGTGCCACACACTTGGCAAGTACTGGGCATGTACCGGCTCTGTGCTACACACTTGGCAAGTACTGGGCATGTACCGGCTCTGTGCTACACACTTGGCAAGTACTGGGCATGTACCGGCTCTGTGCTACACACTGTAGGCAACCGGCTCTGTTACATACTGTTGGTAAGTACTGGACATGTACTGGCTCTGTTATACACTGTTGGCAAGTACTGGGCATGCACTGGCTCCTGAATGTATTTGTACATATATGCGTCAGTGTTGGTCAAGTCTGGACCTGAAACAGCTCACACTCGGTGCCGTCACAACACACTCTGGCAGGTTGTTCCAAGAGTTCACAATTCTCACTCAGGAAAGGTTTGCACTCATAATTTTCTGGATTGTGAGTATGTCTATACTCATACGGGACGAGCATTCGCTAATTCCAGATAAATCACTTGACTGAGTAATGTCCTCTGAAGAGATTATAAACTTCTATAAAGTCACCCCTGGCCCGTACATAAAGTAGACAACTGTAAATGTTCCAATTTATCAAGGTACCTGAGGTGATATAGTGCCTTGCATACAAGCAATGGTGCTCTACTAGAAACTTTAGCGTGCGGTCTACAAAATGGTTAGGTTAGGACAGATAAGGATAAGTTAGGTCAGATACATAAGAACATAAGAACATAAGAATGGAGGAAACTGCAGCGGGCCTATTGGCCCATACTGGGCAGTCCCGTTTACACCCAACCCCTATTGCTCATATGAGCATCCAACCTATGTTTGAAGCAATTCAGCGTATTCGAGTTAATGATGATATTTGGTAACTTGTTCCATTCATCCACTACTCTGTTTCCAAACCAGTGTTTACCTATTTCACGCCTAAATCTAAATTTGTCTAATTTAAAACCATTGTTACGAGTTCGCTCCTGGTTGGATAATTTGAGTACCTTTGTAATGTCCCTTTGTTTAGCCCTGCCTTCCACTTATACACCTCTATCAGGATGCCCCTCGCTCTACGTCTCTCGAGAGTGCAAATTAAGATGCTTTAACCTGTCTCTATACTCAAGGTTCCTAATGCCCGGGATTAGTCTTGTCATTCTCCTCTGAATTCTTTCCAAGGATTCTATATCCATTCTGTAATACGGTGACCAGAACTGAACTGCGTAATCCAGGTGTGGTCTCACAAGAGCAAGATACAGTTTTAGGATGACCTCGCTAGTCTTGTAACTAACACTCCTTTGTATGAACCCAAGTACTTTATTAGCCTTGTTACGAGCAAAAACACATTGTTTACTTGGCTTAAGGTTCCTACTTATCATTACTCCTAAATCTCTCTCGCAGTCGGATTTCTCTATGGCATCGTTGTTCATCTGGTATCTGGTTTCCCTGTTTACATCTCCTATACTGAGTACTTTACATTTGTCGACATTGAATTTCATCTGCCATTTTTCAGACCATTGGAAAAATTTGTTTAGATCTTCCTGTAGTTTTGCCGAGTCCTCGTCAGATTTGATAACACGTCCTATTTTAGTGTCATCAGCAAATTTACTTATGTTGCTGTCTATGCCGATATCTATGTCGTTTATGTATATAATAAACAATAATGGTCCAAGTACTGAGCCTTGGGGAACTCCACTTGTGACGTTGCTCCAATGGGACTTAGTGCCGTTAATGCTCACTCGCTGTTTCCTGTCCTGTAACCACGCCTAATCCATTTAAGGATGTCACCTTTGATGCCATGAGCTTCTACCTTTCTAATTAGTCTTTCGTGGGGGACTCTGTCGAAGGCTTTGCTAAAGTCGAGATATACCACATCATAATTATTGCCCCTCGTCCACTGATTCGAAAACTGATGAAAAGAATGTTAATAGATTAGTTAGGCAAGAACGTCTGCTTGTGAAGCCATGCTGGGAATCATTGATCAATCGGTGCTTCTCAGGTGATTTCGAATAGAGTTTGAAATGATTGCTTCCAGTAATTTGCCTACTATTGATGTTAGACTGATTGGGCGGTAGTTAGAGGATAGTGATCTATCCCCCTTCTTGAAAATCGGTATTACATTCGCTATCCTCCAGGATTCTGGTACTACACCTGTTTTTAAGGACATGTTAAACAACTTTGCTAAGGGCATACTAAGCTCTTCCTTACATTCCTTTAATACTCTGGCAAATATCTCATCAGGACCAGGTGACTTATTAGGCTTTAGTTTGTCTATTTGCTTACTAACATCGTACTAGTCACTACTATCTCACTTAATTTGTTTTCTTCACTATCTCTGAATAGAGTCGGTGCCTCGGGTATCATGTTTAAATTTTCGGTGGTGAAAACTGTTGAAAAATAATTATTCAAATTATTGCTCATTTCTCCGTCGTTATCAGTGAGCTCGCCGGAGTCTGACCGTATTGGTCCAATCTTTTCTCGTGTTTTAGTTTGATACATTTGGTAGAATCCTTTGGGGTTTGTCTTCGCCTCCCTTGCTATCCTTACCTCATTATTCCTCTTTGCTTTCCTTATCTCGGTTTTAACCCTACTCGCTTAGGTTGGGTTAGGTTTGTTTAGGTTAGGTTAGATTATGTTGGGTTAGGTTAGTCTAAAGACATCTTTGTAGACCGCACGCCATAGCTGTAGTAGTACCTAAACAATATATAGGAAGAGTGCAGGTTTAAGAAAAACAAAAACAATGGAGGGTTACAATGTACCTAGAAAGTACAGGGAAACAATGTATCAAGACAGTACAGGTGCACAAACAATATGCCAAAACAGTACAGGTAAACAATGTACCTAGCCAGTACAGGTAGACAAACAAAGTACGTAGTATACATAGACACTTCTCTCATTTATCTCTCACTTCACTCTATCTCTCACTCCTCTCGTCTATCTCTCACTTCCCTCTGTTCTCTTATGTATCTCTCACTCCTCTCGTCTATCTCTCACGTCCCTCTGTTCTCTTATGTATCTCTCACTTCACTCTATCTCTCACTTCACTCATCTATCTCTCACGTCCCTCTGTTCTCTTATGTATCTCTCACTTCACTCTATCTCTCACTCCTCTCGTCTATCTCTCACGTCCCTCTGTTCTCTTATGTATCTCTCACTTCACTCTATCTCTCACTCCTCTCGTCTATCTCTCACGTCCCTCTGTTCTCTTATGTATCTCTCACTTCACTCTATCTCTCACTTCACTCATCTATCTCTCACGTCCCTCTGTTCTCTTATGTATCTCTCACTTCACTCTATCTCTCACTCCTCTCGTCTATCTCTCACGTCCCTCTGTTCTCTTATGTATCTCTCACTTCACTCTATCTCTCACTCCTCTCGTCTATCTCTCACGTCCCTCTATTCTCTTATGTATCTCTCACTTCACTCTATCTCTCACTCCTCTCGTCTATCTCTCACGTCCCTCTGTTCTCTTATGTATCTCTCACTTCACTCTATCTCTCACTCCTCTCGTCTATCTCTCACGTCCCTCTGTTCTCTTATGTACTCTCATCTCTCACTCTATCTCTCACTCTACTCTCTCGTCTATCTCACGTCCCTCTGTTCTCTTATGTATCTCTCACTTCACTCTATCTCTCACTCCTCTCGTCTATCTCTCACGTCCCTCTGTTCTCTTATGTATCTCTCACTTCACTCTATCTCTCACTTCACTCATCTATCTCTCACGTCCCTCTGTTCTCTTATGTATCTCTCACTTCACTCTATCTCTCACTTCACTCTATCTCTCACTTCACTCATCTATCTCTCACGTCCCTCTGTTCTCTCATTTATCTCTCCCTTCTCTTATGTATCTCTCACTTCACTCATCTATCTCTCACTCCTCTCGTCTATCTCTCACGTTTCTTAAAAGATACATATGGTACCATAATGGCGGTAATCAGACACGGAGACTCGTCCTTAGTTAGATATACATACACATACAGTTCACATAAGGAGTCTGCAATAGGCCGGTTGGCCTGTGCATGGCAGCTCCTGTCGAGAGTTACTACCACTCTCTATCATCCATGAATCTATCTAGCCTCCTTTTAAAACTTTCCAGAGTTCCAGCACTTACTACAAAGTTGCTAAGCTTGTTCCACTCGTCCACCACCCTATTTGTGAACCAGTTTCTTCCTATCTCCCTCCTAAACCTAAACTTATCCAACTTAAATCCGTTGCTCCGAGTCCTATCCTGCTCGGATATTATAAGAACTTTATCTATATCCCCTTTATTGATTCCTTTCACCCACTTAAATACTTCTATCATATCTCCCGCACTCTTCGTCTTTCTAGGGAATGCAAGTTTAGTTTTTTTTAATCTATACATAATTACATGTATGAGGGTACAATTATGTGTGACAGGGTATAAATATATATATATATATATATATATATATATATATATATATATATATATATATATATATATATATATATATATATATATTTATTATTTATTTTTCATTAGCCCAATAAACATGCGGACTTCTACATACAATATATATATATATATATATATATATATATATATATATATATATATATGAGTTTAATTTTGTGTGTCAGTGTATATTTATCAGCTTAAAGAATAATTAAATGGAACAATATAATCATTAGCCTTTCAGTAATAAGAATAATAATAAGCCTAAATAATGACTCAGATCACAGTGATAAGTGTGGGGGGGGGGGAGGTAATACAGGGAGGAAGAAGAGGAGGAAGAGGAGGAGGAGGAGGAGGAGGAGGAAGGACGAGAAGACAGTCCAGCTTGGAGATACCTCACTGTCCCCCACGAGAGAGAAAGAGGATAATATTGATCAGTGGCCTTTACCAAATACCAACATGCATGTTTAACACACAGCCAGCCATCTCCCTCGCTGAGCTTCTCATTAATGACATCTTCCATAATGCAATACAATCGACCTCCTTCCTCTCCCCACTCTCTACCTGCCTCGCTTCTCTCATCCTCTCTCCTTCTTTCCTTCCCTCCCTCGACATGCGCGCTGTACCTACCTCCGTGTTGTGATTGGTCCGCCGGCTAGGCATTCTCCGCTGGGATTGGCTGGGAGCTGACCGCAAGCCACGCCTAGCTTAATTATTCACTGGAGGCGAAGTATTACCGAGAATGTCATTGGCTGCTGTAAATGTCACTGTCCAGGATGAATTATTCCCGCCCGCCGACCGCCCGCCGACCGCTTACATCAGGTACAGAGACAAATGTCGGCCCTAGCCACCACACAAGAGGCCTCACGTCTGTCGGTCTCATTAATTGATTTAAATAAATTCCTGTTACAACTATGAGGGAGATTAATATATGACAATGAGTTGATGTTAAGTAAAAAGATAATGGTACGGTACGGTAGGATATGGTACGGTACGGTAGGATATGGTACGGTACGGTAGGATATGGTACGGTACGGTAGGATATGGTACGGCACGGTAGGATATGGTACGGTACGGTAGGATATGGTACGGTATTGGTAGATAGTCAGCCAGGTACAGTCCTTCACACCTGGAGATAAATAAGGTTATTATCGCCTCCTCTTCCTCTTACTCCTCCTCCCCTTCTTCTCACCTCAGCTTATTTCACCTCACCTAACCTAGCCAAACCCCAGCTTATTTCACCTAACCTAACCTAACCCCAGCTTATTTCACCTAACCTAACCTAACCCCAGCTTATTTAACCTCACCTAACCTAACCCAACAAAATCTTTGACGACGATGATTTAACCCTTTGACGATGATGATTTAACCCTTTGACGATGATTTAACCCTTTGACGACGATGATTTAACCCCTTGACGATGATTTAACCCCTTGACGATGATTTAACCCTTTGAAGACGATGATTTAACCCTTTGACGACGATAATTTAACCCTTTGACGATGATTATTTAACCCTTTGACGACGATGATTTAACCCTTTGACGATGATTATTTAACCCTTTGACGACGATAATTTTACCCTTTGACGACGATGATTTAATCCTTTGGCGATGATTTAACCCCTTGACGACGATGATTTAACCCTTTGACGATGATGATTTAACCCTTTGACGATGATGATTTAAACCCTTTGACGATGATTATTTAACCCTTTGACGACGATGATTTAACCCTTTGACGACGATGATTTAAACCCTTTGACGACGATGATTTAAACCTTTGACGATGATGAAACCTTTGGCGACGATGATTTAACTTTGACGACGATGATTTAACCCTTGACGACGATGATTTCCTTGACGACGATGATTTAACCCTTTGACGACGATGATTTAACCCTTGACGACGATGATTTAACCTTTGGCGACGATGATTTAACCCTTGACGACGATGATTTAACCTTTGACGACGATGATTTAACCTTGACGATGATGATTTAATCTTTGACGACGATGATTTAACCCTTTGACGACGTTGATTTAACCCTTTGACGACGATGATTTAACTTTGACGACTATGATTTAAACCCTTTGACGACGATGATTTAAACCTTTGACGACGATGATTTAACCCTTTGACGATGATTTAACCTTTGACGACGATGATTTAACTTTGACGACGATGATTTAAACCCTTGACGACGATGATTTAAACCCTTTGACGACGATGATTTAACCCTTGCGACGATGATTTAACCTTGACGACGATGATTTAACCCTTGACGACGATGATTTAACCCTTTGACGATGATGATTTAATCTTTGACGACGATGATTTAACCCTTTGACGACGATGATTTAACCCTTGGCGACGATGATTTAACCTTGACGACGATGATTTAACCCTTTGACGACGATGATTAACCTTTGACGATGATGATTTAAACCCTTTGACGATGATTTAACCCTTTGGCGATGATGATTTAACCCCTTTGACGACGATGATTTAACTTTGGCGATGATTTAACCTTTGACGACGATGATTTAACCTTGACGACGATGATTTAACCTTTGACGATGATTAACCTTTGACGACGATGATTTAACCTTTGACGACGATGATTTAACCCTTTGACGACGTTGATTTAACCTTTGACGACGATGATTAACTGGCGATGATTTAACCCTTTGACGACGATGATTTAACCTTTGACGACGATGATTAACCTTTGACGATGATTTAACCTTTGACGACGATGATTTAACCCTTGACGACGATGATTTAACCTTTGACGACGATGATTTAACCTTTGACGACGATGATTTAACCCTTTGACGACGATGATTTAACCTTTGACGACGATGATTTAACCCTTGACGACGATGATTTAACCCTTTGACGACGATGATTTAACCCTTGACGATGATGATTTAATCTTTGACGACGATGATTTAACCCTTTGACGACGTTGATTTAACCCTTTGACGACGATGATTTAATCCTTGACGACTATGATTTAAACCCTTTGACGATGATTTAAACCCTTGACGACGATGATTTAACCCTTTGGCGACGATGATTTAACCTTGACGACGATGATTTAACTTTGACGACGATGATTTAAACCCTTGACGACGATGATTTAAACCCGACGACGATGATTTAACCTTCGACATGACGTTAACCTTTGACGACGATGATTTAACCTTTGACGACGATGATTTAACCCTTTGACGATGATGATAATCTTGACGACGATGATTTAAACCTGACGACGTTGATTTAACCTGACGACGATGATTTAACCTTTGGCGATGATTTAACCTTGGCGATGATGATTAACCTTTGACGACGATGATTTAATCCTTTGACGACGATGATTTAAACCTTGACGATGATTTAACCTTGGCGATGATGATTTAACCCTTGACGACGAGATTTAATCCTTTGGCGATGATTTAACCTTTGACGACGATGATTTAACCCTTGGCGATGATGATTTAACCTTTGACGACGATGATTTAACCCTTGACGACGATGATTAACCCTTTGACGATGATTTAACCCTTTGACGACGATGATTTAACCCTTTGACGACGATGATTAAACCCTTGACGATGATTTAACCCTACGACGTTGATTTAACCTTGACGACGATGATTTAACTTTGGATTAACCTGACGACGATGATTTAATCTTTGCGACGATGATTTAACCCTTGACGATGATTTAACCCTTTGCGATGATGATTTAACCTTGACGACGATGATTTAACTTTCATTTAACCTTGACGACGATGATTTAACCCGACGACGATGATTTAACCCTTTGACGATGATTTAACCCTTTGACGACGATGATTAACTTTGACGATGATTTAACCCTTTGACGATGATGATTTAATCCTTTGGCGATGATTTAACCCTTTGACGACGATGATTTAACCCCTTGACGACGATGATTTAACCCTTGACGACGATGATTTAACCCTTGACGACGATGATTAACCTTTGACGACGATGATTTAACCCTTTGACGACGATTTAACCCTTTGACGACGATGATTTAAAACCCTTTGACGACGATGATTTAATCTTTTGGCGACGATGATTTAACCCTTTGACGACGATGATTTAATCTTTTGGCGACGATGATTTAACCCTTTGACGACGATGATTAATCCTTTGGCGATGATTTAACCCTTGACGACGATGATTTAACCCTTGACGACGATGATTTAACCCATTGACGACGATGATTTAACCCTTTGGCGACGATGATTTAAACCTTTGACGACGATGATTTAACCCTTGGCGACGATGATTTAAACCCTTTGACGACGATGATTTAACCCTTGACGGCGATGATTTAACCCTTTGACGATGATTTAACCTTGCGACGATGATTTAACCTTTGACGACGATGATTTAACCTTGACGATGATTTAACCCTTTGACGACGATGATTTAACCCTTTGACGATGATTTAACCCTTGGCGCTGATTTAAGCCTTTGACGACGATGATTTAACCCTTTGACAACGATGATTTAAACCCTTTGACGACGATGATTTAACCCTTTGACGACGATGATTTAACCTTTGACGACGATGATTTAACCCTTTGACGACGATGATTTGAACCTTTGACGACGATGATTTAACCCTTTGACGACGAAGATTTAACCCTTTGACGACGATGATTTGAACCTTTTGACGATGATTTAACCTTTGACGATGATTTAACCCTTTGGCGCTGATTTAAGCCTTTGACGACGATGAATTAACCCTTTGACAACGATGATTTAAACCCTTTGACGACGATGATTTAACCCTTTGACGACGATGATTTAACCCTTTGACGACGATGATTTAACCCTTTGACGACGAAGATTTAATCTACATTTTATGTCGAAAATTTACACTGCTCAGATCAACAATTATGAAGGTAAAATTATAAAAGAAATTATATTGGGATAATTTGAGTTGGGATAGAAAGAAGAGGAGAAGGAGGAAAAAGGAGTGCTTTTCTCTCGTCTCTTAAAACATACCATACATGTCCAGTACTTACCAACAGTGTGTAACAGAGCCTAAACGTGTCCAGTACTTACCAACAGTGTGTAACAGAGCCCATACGTGTCCAGTACTTACCAACAGTGTATAACAGAGCCCATACATGTCCAGTACTTACCAACAGTGTGTAACAGAGCCTAAACGTGTCCAGTACTTACCAACAGTGTATAACAGAGCCCATACATGTCCAGTACTTACCAACAGTGTGTAACAGAGCCCATGTCCAGTACTTACCAACAGTGTATAACAGAGCCTAAACGTGTCCAGTACTTACCAACAGTGTGTAACAGAGCCTAAACGTGTCCAGTACTTACCAACAGTGTATAACAGAGCCCATACATGTCCAGTACTTACCAACAGTGTGTAACAGAGCCCATACGTGTCCAGTACTTACCAACAGTGTATAACAGAGCCTAAACGTGTCCAGTACTTACCAACAGTGTGTAACAGAGCCTAAACGTGTCCAGTACTTACCAACAGTGTATAACAGAGCCCATACATGTCCAGTACTTACCAACAGTGTGTAACAGAGCCCATACATGTCCAGTACTTACCAACAGTGTATAACAGAGCCTAAACGTGTATACTTACCAACAGTGTAACAGAGCCCATACATGTCCAGTACTTACCAACAGTGTGTAACAGAG
>NW_024737097.1:23062939-23067939 GCF_018991925.1 Homarus americanus | reverse complement strand
ACGTCAGCTTATATGCTGGAAGTGACATCAGCTCATGAGGTATATGCTGGAGAGTGACGTCAGCTCATGAGGTGTATGCTGGAAGTGACGTCAGCTCATGAGGGTATATGCGAGAGTGACATCAGCTCATGAGGTATATGCTGGAGAGTGACGTCAGCTCATAGAGGTATATGCTGGAGGTGACGTCAGCTCATGAGGTATATGCTGGAGAGTGACGTCAGCTCATGAGGTGTATGCTGGAAGGACATAGCTCATGAGGTATATGAAGTGACGTCAGCTCATGAGGTATATGCTGGAAGTGACGTCAGCTCATGGTATGCTGGAGAGTGACGTCAGCGCTGAGGTATATGCTGGAGAGTGACGTCAGCTCATGAGGTATAGCTGGAAGTGACGTCAGCTCATGAGGTGTATGCTGGAGAGTGACGTCAGCTCATGAGGTATATGCTGGAAGTGACGTCAGCTCATGAGGTATATGCTGGAAGTGACGTCAGCTCATGAGGTGTATGCTGGAAGTGACGTCAGCTCATGGTATATGCTGAAGTGACGTCAGCTCATGAGGTGTATGCTGGAGAGTGACGTCAGCTCATGAGGTATATGCTGGAGAGTGACATCAGCTCATGGTGTAGCTGGAAGTGACGTCAGCTCATAGAGTATATGCTGGAGAGTGACGTCAGCTCATGAGGTATATGCTGGAAGTGACGTCAGCTCATGAGGTGTATGCTGGAAGTGACATCATCATGAGGTATGCTGGAGAGTGACGTCAGCTCATAGGGTATATGCTGGAAGTGACGTCAGCTCATGAGGTATATGCTGGAGAGTGACGTCAGCTCATAGGGTATATGCTGGAAGTGACGTCAGCTCATGAGGTATATGCTGGAGAGTGACGTCAGCTCATGAGGTGATATACTGGAGTGACGTCAGCTCATGAGGTATATGCTGAAGTGACGTCAGCTCATAAGGGTATATGCTGGAGAGTGACGTCAGCTCATGGGTATATGCTGAAAGTGACGTCAGCTCATGAGGTATATGCTGGAGAGTGACGTCAGCTCATAGAGGTATATGCTGGAGAGTGACGTCAGCTCATGGTATATGCTGAGTGACGTCAGCTCATGAGGTATATGCTGGAAGTGACGTCAGCTCATGAGGTGTATGCTGGAGAGTGACGTCAGCTCATGAGGTATATGCTGGAGAGTGACGTCAGCTGGGGAAGGGGTTGTCTTTCAGCCAGTACTGGAGTCAAGTAAAGGCGGGCAGCGGGGTGAGGCAGGGCAGTGGAGCGGAGGTGGGGCATCGGGGCGAGGCAGGAGCAGGGGCGAGGTAGGGCAGCAGGGGCGACATGGGGCAAGGGAGGAGGCGGGGCAGCGGGCGAAGCGGGCCAGCGTGGCAAGCCAGGACAGTCGGGGAGGTGGGTCAGTGGGGAGGGCAGGGGCAACAGGGGCAGCAGGGCGAGGCAGGGCAGGATAGTAAACACGTGCGCCCCAACTCCCCTCATATGGCAGAACGGACGCCCCACCCCGCTCACATGTTCACTTCCGCCATTTCTCACCAAAACAACACAATAAGAGTAAATATTTGATGTAGACAAGAGTAAAGATTCACCGACCATAACCCGCAGAGGTGAAGCTTGACTGCAGTGACCACATCCCCACCAGGAGCAACTCTGTTACCAGGTGTTCTTGTCTGAGGGTGGCAGTGTTTTTTCTCCACAGCCTCAGCCACACCATTGATGGGGGCGCGGGGGTTGATGGCCAGTTGACTCACCCTACCTGTCTGCTGTTGGTCGTGGTACTGGTGGTTGTATGGTGGTTCATGGTAATGGTGGTGGTGGTAGTAGCGGTGATAGTGTTAGTGATGGTGGTAGTAGTGGTAGTGGTGGTAGTGTTAGTGATGGTGGTTCATGGTGATGGTGGTATAGTGGTAGTGGTGGTAGTGTTAGTGATGGTGGTTCATGGTGGTGGTGGTAGTAGTGGTAGTGGTGGTAGTGTTAGTGATGGTGGTTCAGGTGGTGGTGGTAGTATTGGTATAGTGGTAGTGGTGGTAGTGTTAGTGATGGTGGTACATGGTGATGGTGGTTAGTGGTAGTGGTGGTAGTGTTAGTGATGGTGGTTCATGGTGGTAGATGGTAGTAGTGTAGTGGTGGTAGTGTTAGTGATGGTGGTTCATGGTGATGGTGGTATAGTGGTAGTGGTGGTAGTGTTAGTGATGGTGGTTCATGGTGGTGATGGTAGTAGTGGTGGTAGTGGTGGTGGTGGTGAGTGGTGGTTCATGGTGGTGATGGTAGTAGTGGTATGTGGTAGTGGTGGTGGTGGTGGTAGTGTTAGTGATGGTGGTTCATGAGTGGTGTTGGTGGTAATTGGTGTATAGTGGTAGTGGTGGTAGGTGTTAGTGATGGTGGTTCATGGTGGTGATGGTAGTGCTGTGGTGAAGTGGTGGTAGTGGTGGTGGTGGTGGTGGTGGTGGTAGTGTGGTGGTGGTAAGTGGTGGTGTTGTAGTGGTGGTGGTGGTAGTGGTGGTGGTAGTGGTGGTGGTTGTGGTGGTAGTGGTAGTGGTGTTAGTGGTGGTGTGGTGGAGGTGGTGGTGGTGGTGGTAGTGGTGGTGGTGAGTGGTGGTGGTAGTGGTGGTGGTGGTGGTGGTGGTGAGGTGGTGGTGGTGAGGGTGGTGGTGGTGGTGGTGGTGGTGGTGGTTGGTGGTTGATTGGTGGTGGTGGTTGTTGGTGGTGGTGGTGGTTGATTGGTGGTGTTGGTGGTGGTGGTTGGTGGTGTTGGTGATTAGTTGGTTGGGGTTGGTGGTGGTTGGTGGTGAATTGGTTGGTTGGTGGTGTTGGTGGTGGTTGTTGTGGTGGTGGTTGAGTTGGTGGGTTGAGTTGGTGGTGGTGTGAGTTGGTTGATTGGTTGTGTTGGTGGTTGGTGGTGGTGGGTTGGTTGATTGGTTGGTTGGTGGTGGTTGGTTGGTTGGTGGTGGTTGGTTGGTTGGTTGTTTGGTGAATTGGTGGTGGTGGGGTGGTTGGTGATTGGTTGGTTGGTTGGTGGGAGTTGGTTGGTTGAGGTTGGTGTTGGGGTTGGTTGGTTGGTGGTGGTTGGTTGGTTGGTTGGTTGGTGGTTGGTGGTTGATTGGTTGGTTGGTGGTTGGTTGGTTAGTTGGTGGTGGTGGGGTTGGTGGGGTGGTTGATTGGTTGGTTGAGGGGGTTGGTGGTGGTTGGTTGGTGGTGTGAGTTGATTGGTGGTGGTTAGTTGGTGAGTGGTGGTTGAGGTTGATTGGTTGGTGGTGGTGGTGGTTGGTGATTAGTTGATTGGTTGGTTGGTTGAGTTGAGTTGAGGTGGTGGTTGAGTTGGTTGGTGGTTAGTTGGTGGTGGTGGTTGGTTGGTTGGTTGGTTGATTGGTTGAGTTGGTTGGTTGGTTGGTTGATTGGTTGGTGGTGGTTGGTTGAGTTGGGTGGTTGGTTGAGTTGGTTGGTGGTTGAGTTGGTTGATTGGTTGAGAGTTGGTGGTGGTTGGTTGGTGGTGGTGGTGGTGGTTGGGGTGGTGGTTGGTTGGTTGGTTGAGGGTTGGTTGGTTGGTGGTTGGTGGTGGTGGTGGGGTGGTTGGTGGTTGGTTGTTGGTGGTTGGTGGTGGGGTGGTTGGTTGGGGTTGGTTGGTGGTGGTGGGGTGGTTGGTTGTGGTGGGGTTGGAGGTGGTGGTTGGTGTGGTGGTGGTGGTGGTGGTTGATTGGTTGGTTGGTGGTGGTGGTGGTGGTTGAGTTGAGTTGGTTGGTGGTGGTTGGTGGTGGTGGTTGGTGGTGGTGATTGGGGTTGGTTGGTTGGTTGGTTGGTTGGTTGATTGGTGGTGGTTGGTTGGTTGGTTGGTTGGTTGGTTGGTTGGTTGGTGGTGGTGGTGGTTGGTGGGGTTTGGTTGGGGTGGAGTTGATTGGTTGGTTGGTTGGTTGGTTGGTGAGGTGGTGGTGGTTGGTGGTGGTTGGTTGGTTGGTTGGTGGTTGGTGTGGTTGGTTGGTTGGTTGGTTGGTGGTGGTTAGTTGGTGGTGGTGGTTGGGGTTGGTTGGTTGGTTGGTTGGTTGGTTGGTTGGTTGGTGGGTGGTGGTTGGTTGGGGTGGTTGGTTGGTGAAGTTGGTTGAGTTGGTGGTTGGTTGGTGATTGGTTGGTGGTGGTTGAGTTGAGTTGAGTTGAGGTTGATTGGTGGTGGTTGAGTTGAGTTGGTTGATTGGTTGAGTTGGTGATTGGTTGGTTGATTGAGTTAGTTGGTTGATTAGTTGGTTGGTTGGTTGGTTGGTTGGTTGGTGGTGATTGGAGGTTGGTTGGTTGAGTTGAGTTGAGTTGGTTGATTATTGGTTGGTTGGTGGTTGGTTGATTGGTTGAGTTAGTTGGTTGGTTGGTAGTTGGTTGGGGTGGTGGTTGGTGGTGAGTTGGTTGAAGTTGATTGGTTGGTTGGTTGGTTGAGTTGGTTGGGTTGGTTGGTTGGTTGGTTGGTTGGTTGGTGGTTGGGTGGTGGTTGGTTGGTTGAGTTGGTTGAGTTGGGGTTGATTGGTTGGTTGAGTTGGTTGGGGTTGGTGGTTGGTTGATGGTTGGTTGGTGGTGGTTGGGGTGGTGGTTGGGGTGGTGGTTGGTTGGTGTGGTTGGTGGTTGGTTGGTGGTGGTGGTTGGTGGTTGGTTGGTTGAGTTGGTTGGTTGGTTGGTGAGTTGGTGGTGGTTGGTGGTTAGTTGGTTGGTTGGTTGGTGGGGTTGATTGGTTGGTTGGTTGGTTGGTGAATTGGTTGGTTGGTTGGTGGTTGAATTGGTTAGTTGAGTTGATGGTTGGTGGTGGTTGGTGGGGGTGGTTGGTTGGTTAGTTGGTTGAGTTGGTTGGTTAGTTGGGGTGGTGGTTAGTTGAGTTGGTTGGGGTGGTTGGTTGGTTGGTTGAGTTGGTTGGTTGGTTGGTGATTGGTTGATTGGTTGGGGTTGAGGTTGGTTGGTTGAGTTGGTGGTTGGTTGGTTGGTTGGTTGGGGTGAGGTGGTTGGTTGATTGGGGTGG
>NW_024737097.1:23037939-23057939 GCF_018991925.1 Homarus americanus | reverse complement strand
GACATAAACCATTGACTCTTCAGGCTTCTACGCCCTTAACTCATGAGACATAAAGGCAAGCATGAACTTAGCATGCTTCCCTGTTGGGCGCTGTAAACGCTTCTGCGCTTCACCTTACACAAGGATGTAGGGGAGTGACCAATAAATAATAAAAAATAAAAAAAACCAACAACAGGACCCAGCTGCCAACAGTAACTCAGTACCGTTGTTCTCACTAAAACAGACACACCGACAACAGGACCCAGCTGCCAACAGTAACTCAGTACCGTTGTTGTTAGTCGACTCTCAACAAGAACTCAATGACCAGTTTTCGTCTGCTCTTGAACGAAGTTTTTTTGCCGCGCCTGCCTGTGAGTTATGCACACACACACACACACACACACACACACACACACACACACACACACACGTTCGGATGGTCAAAATCTCCAGGTAAGTTTCAATGGTTTAATGAACAATAATTATAACAAATGTCACCTGAAGATCAGCCACCCCAAGTTTATTTATCAGATTATCAAACCAAACCTAACCTAACCATATTTAACCTAACCTAACCTAACCTAACCTACCCTAACCTAACCTAACCTAACCTAACCTAACCTACCCTACCCTAACCTAACCTAACCATATTTAACCTAACCTACCCTAACCTAACCACACCAAAACGTTCCCCTAAAAATAAATGGCGTCAATTCCTCACAGTGACGCTACCCTTTGTTCCTAAACTTAGTTATGGATACAAAATAACTTAGTAAATAGGAAATAATTAATACATAAGAGAAATAATGGAAAAATAGATAATAATGACGTAATAGATAATAATGAGTTAATGACGTAGCAACTGGATTAAGAAGGTGAGTAAAGTGATGGGAACAGCCAGTAGAACACGCGTCCCCCCCCCCTCTCTCTCTCTCTCACTCCTTCCCCTCCTCCTCACCTCGTCTTCCTCCCTTGCCCTCACCTCCCCAGTACCTGTATGTGGACCAGTTTACAAGGTATGTGGACCATTACCTATATGTGGACCAATACCTGTATGTGGACCAGTACCTGTATGTGGACCAATACCTGTATGTGGACCAGTACCTGTATGTGGACCAATACCTGTATGTGGACCAGTACCTGTATGAGGACCAATACCTGTATGTGGACCAATACCTGTATGTGGACCAGTACCTGTATGTGGACCAATACCTGTATGTGGACCAGTACTGTATGTGGACCAGTACCTGTATGTGGACCAGTTTACAAGGTATGTGACCATTACCTATATTGCCAATACCTGTATGTGGACCAGTACCTGTATGAGGACCAATACCTGTATGTGGACCAATGCATGTATGTGGACCAGTACCTGTATGTGGACCAGTACCAGAATATGGACCATTACCTGTATGTGGACCAGTACCTGTATGTGGACCAGTACCTGTATGTGGACCATTACCTATATGTGAGACACCTGTATTGGACCAGTACCTGTATGTGGACCAATACCTGTATGTGGACCAGTACTGTATGTGGACAGTTTACAAGGTATGTGGACCATTACCTATATGTGGACCAATACCTGTATGTGGACCAGTACCTGTATGTGGACCAGTACCAGAATGGACCATTACCTGTATGTGGACCAGTACCTGTATGTGGACCAGTACCTGTATGGACCAGTACCAGAATATGGACCAGTACCTGTATGTGGACCAGTACCAGAATATGGACCAGTACCTGCATGGACCAGTACCTGTATGTGGACCAGTACCTGTGGACCAGTACCAGAATATGGACCAGTACCTGCATATGGACCAGTACCTGTATGTGGACCAGTACCTGTATGTGGAACAGTACCAGAATATGGACCAGTACCTGTATGTGGACCAGTACCTGTATGTGGACCAGTACAGAGTATGGACCAGTACCTGTATGTGGACCAGTACCAGAATATGGACCAGTACCTGTATGTGGACCAGTACCTGTATGTGGACCAGTACCAGAATATGTACCAGTACCTGTATGTGGACCAGTACCTGTATGTGGGCCAGTACCTGTATGTGGACCAGTACCAGAATATGTACCAGTACCTGTATGTGGACCAGTACCTGTATGTGGACCAGTACCTGTATGTGGGCCAGTACCTGTATGTGGACCATACCTGTATGGACCAGTACCAGAATATGGACCAGTACCTGTATGTGGACCAGTACCAGAATATGGACCAGTACCAGAATATGGACCAGTACCTGTATGTGGACCAGTACCAGAATATGGACCAGTACCAGAATATGGACCAGTACCTGTATATGGACCATTACCTGTATGTGGACCAGTACCTTTATTTGGACCAGTACCTGTATGTGGACCAGTACCTGTATATGGACCAGTACCTGTATGTGGACCAGTACCAGAATATGGACCAGTACCTGTATGTGGACCAGAACCTGTATGTGGACCAGTACCTGTATGTGGATCAGTACCAGAATATGGACCAGTACCTGTATGTGGACCAGTACCAGAATATGGACCAGAACCTGTATGTGGACCAGTACCTGTATGTGGACCAGAACCTGTATGTGGACCAGTACCTGTATGTGGACCAGTACCAGAATATGGACCAGTACTGTATGTGGGCCAGTACCTGTATGTGGATCAGTACCAGAATATGGACCAGTACCTGTATGTGGACCAGAACCTGTATATGGACCAGTACCTGTATGTGGATCAGTACCAGAATATGGACCAGTACGTGTAGTGGACAGAACCTGTATGTGGACCAGTACCTGTATGTGGACCAGAACCTGTATGTGGACCAGTTTCCAGGTATGAACCACAACACAATCATCAGGTCTCCTTTTCAGGTCCGTCACAGGTAGCAGGTGTTCCTCAGACCGCTAATGGATTAACCTGTAATTACTGAGACCAAAACCTGTCCCCCCTCCTTCTTGGGTGTAGAGAAAGGGTAATGAGAGGAGAAAGTATTCTACTGTATGTATTGGTTATATGGAGCACACACACTACCACCATCCTACCACACACTACCACCATCCTCCTCCTCCTTTTCATCCACCTCCTCCATCTCCTCTTCCCTCTCTTCCTCCACCTACTCACGATGATGCTAATTGGTGCTCGACGAACCAATTTGGTCATTGTAGAGGCACGAGCCTCAACTGTGAGCCGCGTCCCACAGGGCGATGATGCGAGGCCCCGCCAGCCTCCCTGACCAACATACAAACAGTCACCTACTGGGGTCCGTTCGCCTCTCCTCCTGAACCACGAACCCCGAGATTTTAGGCTCGTGAACCCGAAGCAGAAGATTGATATATTATTCTGTCCATAAATGCTTCCAATTCACAAGTCTGAAACTCGGGGTTCGTAGTTCAGGAGAGACTTTAGCAGCTGACTGTACGGCTTGTGTAATATCATCTGAAGATTAGACGCCCCAGTTTATTTCACCTGATGATTAGAAACTCTAACATATTTCACCGGAGAAATAATCACCCTAACGTTAACCTAACCTAATTCACCAGGTAGCATTAGGGTGGTTAATGTTAAGCTTTATTTATGTTTGGTTAACTCCTCCCTCTCCATCTCCCACACTCTCTCTCCTTCATTACAAACAATCATCTCCACGCTTATCATAAGATACTCCTGGCAGCTCACTCACTATCTCCCCTCACTCCCTCCATGCCTCTCTCACTCTCCTCATCACAAACAAATTAATACAAGGTGCCTCACAAAAATGTATATACTGTATACACACACTGCCTCAACAACATTTCGTAGAGATAGAGTGTGAGGTTAGGTTAGAGTTGGGTTACGTTAGGTTAGAGTTAGGTTTGGTAAGGTTACGTTACGTTAGGTTACGTTAGGTTACGTTCGGTATATATACTTATTTTACAGTGTGCTCGTCTCCCCTGCGCGGTACACTCAAAACATTGTCTGGATCAGCTGTGGAGCCCTAAGGGAATACGTATCACATGGTCCTAGCACCCAGCCTGGTATAATAGGTGCTAGGAGGGGTGTATCACATGACCTAGCACCCAGCCTGGTATAATAGGTGCTAGGAGGGTGTATCATGACCCAGCCGTTATAGGTGCTGGAGTGTATCACCCTAGCACCCAGCCTGGTATATGGGAGGGTGCATCATGACCTAACCCAGCCTGGTATAATAGGTGCTGGGAGGGGTGTATCACATGGTCCTAGCACCCAGCCTGGTATAATAGGTGCTAGGAGGGGTGTATCACATGACCTAGCACCCAGCCTGTATAATAGGTGCTAGGAGGGGTATCACATGACTAGCACCCAGCCTGTAGTGGGGCAGCCAGCCTGGTATAATAGGTGCTAGGAGGGTGTATCACATGGTCCTGCTAGCCTGGTATAATAGGTGCTGGGAGGGTGTATCACATGGTCCTAGCACCCAGCCTGGTATAATAGGTGCTAGGAGGGTGTATCCATGACCTAGCACCCAGCCTGTGCTATAGGTGCTAGGAGGGGTGTATCACATGGTCCCTAGCACCCAGCCTGGTATAATAGGTGCTAGGAGGGTGTATCACATGGTCCTACACCCAGCATTAGGAGGGGGTGTATCAGACCTGCCCCAGCCTGGTATAATAGGTGCTAGGAGGGTGTATCATGACCTAGCACCCAGCCTGGTATAATAGGTGCTAGGAGGGGTATCACATGGTCCAGCACCCAGCCTGGTATAATAGGTGCTAGGAGGGGTGTATCACATGGTTCTAGCACCCAGCCTGGTATAATAGGTGCTAGGAGGGGTGTATCACATGACCCTAGCACCCAGCCTGGTATAATAGGTGCTAGGAGGGGTGTATCACATGACCCTAGCACCCAGCCTGGTATAATAGGTGCTAGGAGGGGTGTATCACATGGTCCTAGCACCTAGCCTGGTATAATAGGTGCTAGGAGGGGTGTATCACATGACCCTAGCACCCAGCCTGGTATAATAGGTGCTAGGAGGGGTGTATCACATGTCCTACACCCAGTATAAAGTGCTGGAGGGTGTATCACATGCTAGCACCAGTATAATTGCTAGGAGGGTGTATCACATGACCCCAGCACCCAGCCTGTTATATAGGTGCTAGGAGGGTTATCACATGGCCCTAGCACCCAGCCTGGTATAATAGGTGCTGAGGAGGGGTGTATCATGGTCCTAGCACAGCCTGACATATAGGTGCTAGGAGGGGTGTATCACATGACCCTAGCACCCAGCCTGGTATAATAGGTGCTAGGAGGGGTGTCACATGGTCTAGCCCAGCCTGGTATAATAGGTGCTAGGAGGGGTGTATCACATGGTCCTAGCACCCAGCCTGGTATGGGTGCTGGAGGGGTGTCCCATGGTCCTGCACAGCCTGGTACTATAGGTGCTAGGAGGGGTGTCACATGGCCCTAGCACCCAGCCTGTATGGTGCTGGGAGGGTGTGATCACATGGTCCAGCACCCGGCCTGGTATAATAGGTGCTAGGAGGGTGTATCACATGGTCCTAGCACCCAGCCTGGTATTAGGGGGTGTATCACTAACCTCAGTATAATAGGTGCTAGGAGGGTGTCCACATCCAGCACCCAGCCTGTATAATAGGTGCTAGGAGGGGTGTATCATGACTAACAGCCTGTATAATAGGTGCTAGGAGGGGTGTATCACTGCTAGACATCAACAGCTAGGAGGGGTATCACATGACCCTGCCCAGCCTGGTATAATAGGTGCTAGGAGGGTGTATCACATGGTTCTGCAGCAGCCTGGTATAATAGGTGCTGGGGGTGTATCACATGACCCTAGCACCCAGCCTGGTATAATAGGTGCTAGGAGGGGTGTATCATGGTCCCTAGCACCCAGCCTGGTATAATAGGTGCTAGGAGAGGGGTGTATCACATGACCTAGCACCCAGCCTCTATAATAGGTGCTAGGAGGGGGTATCACATGGTCTAGCACCCAGCCTGGTATAATAGGTGCTGGAAATCCTAGCAACCTGTATAATAGGTGCTGGAGGGTGTCACATGACCCTAGCACCCAGCCTGGTATAATAGGTGCTGGGAAGGTATCACATTCTTCAGCCTGTATAATAGGTGCTAGGAGGTGTATCACATGGTCTAGCACCCAGCCTGTATAATTGCTAGGAGGGTGTATCACATGGTCCCAGCTCCCAGCCCTGGCTATATAGGCTGCTGGGAGGTGTATCACATGGTCCCAGCACCTAGCCTGGTATAGGTGCTAGGAGGGGTGTATCCAGCGATCAGCACCTAGCCTAGTATATAGGTGCTAGGAGGGACACATGGTCCACCCCAGCCTGGTATAAATTGCTAAGAGGGGTGTATCACATGGTCCTAGCACCAGCCTGGTATAATAGGTGCTAGGAGGGTGTATCACATGGTCTAGCACCTAGCCTGGTATAATAGGTGCTGGGAGGGTGTATCACATGGCCTACTAGCCTAATAGGTGCTAGGAGGGTGTCATGACCTAGCACCCAGCCTGGTATAATAGGTGCTAGGAGGGGTGTATCACATGGTCTACCACCGAGCTGATCATAATAGGTGCTAGGAGGGTGTATCACATGGTTAGCACCTGCCTGTATAATAGGTGCTAGGAGGGGTGTATCACATGGTCTGCTTGCAGCCTAATAATAGGTGCTAGGAGGGTGTATCACATGTCCTAGCACCCTGGCTATAATAGGTGCTAGGGAGGTGTATCACATGATCCACCATTTAGCCTGTATAACATGGAAGGTATCACAGCCCCTAATATATAATAGGTGCTAGGAGGTGTATCACATGACCTAACAGCCTGTATAATAGGTGCTGAGAGGGTGTATCAGACCAACATATTGTCACATGACCTAGCACCCAGCCCCTCAATATAGGTGCTAGGAGGGGTGTATCACATGGTCCCAGCACCTAGCCTCATATAATAGGTGCTAGGAGGTGTATCACATGACCCTAGCACCCAGCCTTAATAGGTGCTAGGAGGGGTGTATCACATGACCCTAGCACCCAGCCTGTAATAGGTGCTAGGGGGTGTATCACATGACCCTAGCACCCAGCCTAATATAATAGGTGCTAGGAGGGGTGTATCACATGACCCTACACCCGTATAATAGGTGCTAGGAGTGTATCACATGGTCCTAGCACCTAGCCCCTAGTATAATAGGTGCTAGGAGGGTGTATCACATGGCCCTAGCACCCAGCCTGTATAATAGGTGCTAGGAGGGTGTATCACATGACCCTAGCACCCAGCCTATAATAGGTGCTGGGAGGGTGTATCACATGGCCCTAGCACCCACCCTATATAATAGGTGCTAGGAGGTGTATCCATAGCACCCAGCCTGTTATAATAGGTGCTAGGAGGGGTGTATCACTGGCCTAGCACCCAGCCTGTATAATAGGTGCTGGTGTCATGCTAGCACCCAGCCTATAATAGGTGCTAGGAGGGGTGTATCATGACCCCCCCAGCCTGTATAATAGGTGCTGAGGGTGTACACATGCCAGCACCCAGCCATAATATAGTGCTAGGAGGGTAGCGTACCTAGCCTATATAAGAACATAAGAAAATAAGGAGTCTGCCAATTGGCCGGTTGGCCTGTGCATGCTCCTGTCTGGAAGTTACTACCACTCTCTATCATCCATGAATCTATCTAGCCTCCTTTTAAAACTTTCCAGAGTTCCCGCACTTACTACAAAGTTGCTAAGCTTGTTCACTCGTCCACCACCCTATTTGTGAACCAGTTTCTTCCTATCTCTCCCTCTAAACCTAAACTTATCAACTTGAATCCGTCGTTCAGTCCCTCTCCTCTCGGATATAAGAACTTTATCTATCCTTTATTGATTCCTTTCACCCACTTAAATACTTCTATCATATCTCCCCCGCTCTTCGTCTTTCTAGGGAATGCAAGTTAAGTTTCTTTAACCTATCCTGATATGGAAGGGTTTCTAAGTCCCTGAATCATTTTTGTCATTCTCGCACCGACTCTAGTGAATTTATATCCATTCTATAATAGGGCACCAAAACTGAACCGCATAATCGAGGTGCGGCCTAACTAGCGCAAGATATAGTTGCAATAAGACCTCTGCACTCTTGTTACTTACACTTCTAGATATAAAACCCAATACTCTGTTTGCCTTATTTCGAACATTAACGCACTGTTTTCAGGCCGTAGGTCCGGCCATAAGTACCCCAGGTCTCTTTCACAAGTCGACTTCTCTAGGTTGATGTTGTTAAGGCTGTATACATTATAAGTATTTGTTCTTCCAATATTAAGTACGCTGCACTTGCTGGTGTTGAATTTCATTTGCCATTTTTCCAACCACCCCCAGTTTATTTAGATCCTCCTGTAATGCATTTGCATCCTGCTAGGAGGGGTGTATCACATGGTCCTAGCACCCAGCAAGTGGTGCTAGGCAGAACGCTAAGGAAGGTCGTAACGTTCAGATGCATCTGTGAACATTGGCCATTTTGGTCACGTATCACCGTTCAGTGACCCCGCCTCTAATCGTGTCTGAGGGAGCGACCAGCCAAGGCGACCCCTAAGCCCCTTGTCTGTACGGCCGAGAACCACAGTCGCCTCTCCCGTATCTACGGCCCTTGACCGCCCTTACACACGGGACCAGTACGGCCGATAACGCGCCTCCCTTGTTAAGAAATATCACAGAGATCACTCGAGAGATGGGGAGATAATCGCCTCTGTGGTGAGGATAAAGGTGATATTACCAGAGGCGAGTAGGTCCCCCGCCCTTACCTGTAAACCAGCTCCCTGGGTGACGCCGCTACTCGCTCCTCTCCACCCTTCTTTATGTCGCATTCGTATTGTAATATTTGACTCAAGAGACACGCTGGGGGTCTCTCTGTCGCTCAGGCACAAGACTTCTCACCAAAATCTGATAAGAAGGAAGGAGAGAGAGAGAGAGAGAGAGAGAGAGAGAGAGAGAGAGTACTGTATGTGAGGAAATGTGAAGATCGCAACACGAGGCGAGGACCCCACACGACCATGATACAGTTGGTCGGTGGGGGTCAAGGTGTCTTGCCCGACTCCTGCCTCACCTCACCTGCCCTGCCTCACCACACCTGCTTCACCTGAACCCCGCTACCCTGCCTCACCTCACCTACCCGGACCACACGCCCCACCTGCCACCACCCCGCGACCCTGCCGCACCTCACCCCCGCGACCCTGCCTCACCTCACAACCATGTCTTACTATCCAGGATTGTCTGACGTGGTAGTGTGTGGTAGGATGGTGGTAGTGTGTAGTAGGATGGTGGTAGTGTGTGGTAGGATGGTGGTAGTGTGTGGTAGGATGGTGATAGTGTATGGTAGGATGGTGATAGTGTGAAGTAGGATGGTGGTAGTGTGTGTGGTAGGATGGTGGTAGTGTGTAGGAGGATGGTGGTAGTGTGGTAGAGGTGTGTAGTAGGATGGTGGTAGTGTGTAGGATGGTAGTGTGTGGTAGGATGGTGGTAGTGTGGTAGATGGGATAGTGGAGGATGGTGATAGTGTGAAGTAGGATGGTGGTAGTGTGTGGTAGGATGGTGGTAGTGTGTAGGAGGATGGTGGTAGTGTGTGGTAGGATGGTGGTAGAGTGTGGTAGGATGGTGGTAGTGTGTGGTAGGATGGTGGTAGCGTGTAGTAGGATGGTGGTAGTGTGTAGTAGGATGGTGGTAGTGTGTGGTAGGATGGTAGTAGTGTTTGGTAGGGTTGTGGTAGGATTGTGGAAGGATGGCGATAGTGTATGGTAGGATAGTGGTAGTGTGTGGTAGGATAGTGGTAAGATGGTGGTTTTTGTGGTAGGATTGCTGTAGGATGGTATTGGTAGTATGTGGTTGGGTGTTGGTAGTGTACGTTAAAATAGGCCCAAGTCTTAATGGACCTCAGTTATAACGGTATGGCTAGGTTAGTTTAGGTTAGGTTAGGTTAGGTTAGGTTAGGTTAGGTTAGGTTAGGTTAGGCTTGGACAGAGAAAGTAGACAGAAAAAGTGGATAAGTATATAAAGTACATAGGAAGTAGACAGACACTGCAAGTAGAAAAATGATAAGGTAAACAAAGCAACGACTAATAGTTGTTTATAGAGAGCATCAACAGTATGGTCCTCTCTCTCTCTCGTGTGTGTGGTAGCTACAGTGTATTTGGGAGATGAATTATTCCGGTCACCTGAAGATTAGACCCCCACCTGATGGTTAAACACCCAAACCTAACCTAACCTGAAGATTAGACCCCCACCTGATGGTTAAACACCAAACCTAACCTAACCTGAAGATTAGACCCACCTGATGGTTAACCCAAACTCAACCAACCAAGATTAGACCCCACCTGATGGTTAAACACGGACCTAACCTAAGATACTCTACTTTTTTAAGGGGATTAGCCCACCCGAGCACAGGTCACTGACCCACATCAGGCTCAAGCAATATAATAATACTAATAAAAATAGAAAAAATTATAACTAATCCTAATCTATTAGCCTAAAGCTAATCTGTTCTAACTTAAAACTAACCTACCCATGTGGGTGGTGGGCTAGGCTTGAGGTAGTATAAGCACCTGCCACACTGTGGGTGGGGCTAGCTTGAGTGAGTGTAGCAGCACCTGCCACACTGTGGGCGGGCTAGGCTTGAGGTGGTGAAGTGTTAACCTGCCACACTGTGGGTGGGGCCAGCTTGAGTGTGTGTAGCAGCAACTCTGGGTCACACTGTGGGTGGGGCTAGGCTTGAGTGTGTGAAGTAGCACCTGCCACACTGTGCGGGGCTAGGCTTGAGTGTGTAGCAGCACCTGTCACACTGTGGGTGGGGCTAGGCTTGAGGAGTGTAGCAGCACCTGCCACACTGTGGGTGGGGCTAGGCTTGAGTGTGTGAAGCAGCACCCGTCACACTGTGGGTGGGCTAGGCTTGAGTGTGTAGCGCACCCGCCACACTGTGGGTGGGCTAGGCTTGAGTGTGTAGCAGCACCTGCCACACTGTGGGTGGGGGCTAGTTTCTTGAGGTGCAAGCAGCACCTGTCACACTGTGGGTGGGGCTAGCTTGAGTGTGTGAAGCAGCACCTGCCACACTGTGGGTGGGGCTAGGCTGAGTGTGTGAAGCAGCACCTGTCACACTGTGTGGGTGGGGCTAGGCTTGAGTGTGTAGCACCCGTCACACTGTGGGTGGGGCTAGGCTTGAGGTGTGTAGTGCCACCTGCCACACTGTGGGTGGGCTAGGCTTGAGGTGTGTGTAGCAGCACCTGCCACCGTGGGTGGGGGCTAGGGGCTTGAGGAGTGAAGCAGCACCTGCCACACTGTGGGTGGGGCTAGGCTTGAGTGTGTGTAGCAGCACCCGTCACACTGTGGGTGGGGCTAGGCTTGGAGTGTGTGAAGGCGCACCTGCCACACTGTGGGTGGGGCTAGGCTTGAGTGTGTGTAGCAGCACCTGCCACACTGTGGGTGGGGCTAGCTTCTGAGGTGTGAAGCAGCACCGTCACACTGTGGGTGGGCTAGGCTTGAGTGTGTGTAGCAGCACCTGCCACACCGTGGGTGGGGCTAGGCTTCTGAGGTGTGTAGCAGCACCTGTCACACTGTGGGTGGGGCTAGGCTTGGAGGTGTGTAGCAGCAACCTCCGCCACACTGTGGGGTGGGGCTAGGCTTGAGTGTGTGTAGCAAGCACCCGTCAGCTACACTGTGGGTGGGCTAGGCTTCTGAGTGTGTGTAGCAGCACCTCGCCACACTGTGGGTGGGGCTAGGCTGAGGTGTGAAGCAGCACCCGCCAAGCACTGTGGGTGGGGCTAGGCTTGAGGTGTGTAGGCAGCACCTGCCACACTGTGGGTGGGGCTAGGCTTGGAGTGTGTGTGAAGCAGCACCTGTCACACTGTGGGTGGGGGCTAGGCTTGAGTGTGTGTAGCAGCACCTGCCACACTGTGGGTGGGCCAGGCTTGAGTGTGTGTAGCAGCACCTGCCACACTGTGGGTGGGGCTAGGCTTTGGAGGTGTGAAGCAGCACCTGGTCACACTGTGGGTGGGGCTAGGCTTGAGTGTGTGTAAAGCAGCACCTGTCACACTGTGGGTGGGCTAGGCTGAGTGTGTGTAGCAGCACCTGGCCACACTGTGGGTGGGCTAGGCTTGAGTGTGTGTAGCAGCACCCGCCACACCGTGGGTGGGCTAGGCTTGAGTGTGTGTAGCAGCACCTGTCAGCTACACTGTGGGTGGGGCTAGGCTGGAGGTGTGTAGCAGCACCTGCCACACTGTGGGTGGGGCTAGGCTTGAGGTGTAGCAGCACCCGCTACACTGTGGTGGGCCAGGGCTTGAGTGTGTAGCAGCACCTCGCCACACCGTGGGTGGGGCCAGGCTTGAGTGTGTGAAGTGCTGTTAACCTGCCACACTGTGGGTGGGCCAGGCTTGGAGTGTGTGTAGCAGCACCTGTCACACTGTGGGTGGGGCTAGGCTTGGAGTGTGTGTAGCAGCACCTGCCACACCGTGGGTGGGCCAGGCTTGAGTGCGTGTGTAGCAGCACCTCGCCACACCCGTGGGTGGGGGCTAGGTTGAGTGTGTGTGAAGCAGCACCCGCCACACTGTGGGTGGGGCTAGGCTTGGAGTGTGTGAAGCAGCACCCGCCAGCTGTGGGTGGGGCTAGGCTTGAGTGTGTGAAGCAGCACCTGCCACACCGTGGGTGGGGCTAGGCTTGAGTGTGTGTAGCAGCACCTGTCACACTGTGGGTGGGCTAGGCTTGAGGAGTGTAGCAGCACCTGTCACACTGTGGGTGGGGCTAGGCTTGAGTGTGTGTAGCAGCACCTGTCACACTGTGTGGGGCTAGGCTTGAGTGTGTGTAGCAGCACCTGTCACACTGTGGGTGGGGCTAGGTTGAGGGAGGTAGCAGCACCTGTCACACTGTGGGTGGGGCTAGGCTTGAGGTGTGTAGCAGCACCCGCCACACCGTGGGTGGGGCTAGGGCTTGAGTGTGTGTAGCAGCACCCGTCACACCGTGGGTGGGGCTAGGCTTGAGTGTGTGTAGCAGCACCTGCCACACTGTGCGGGGCTAGGCTTGAGGTGTGTAGCAGCACCCGTCACACCGTGGTGGGGCTAGGGCTTGAGTGTGTGTAGCAGCACCTGCCACACTGTGGGTGGGGCTAGGCTTGAGTGTGTGAAGCAGCACCTGCCACACTGTGGGTGGGGCTAGGCTTGAGGTGTGTAGCAGCACCTGTCACACTGTGGGTGGGGCTAGGCTTGAGTGTGAAGTAAGCACCTGCCACACTGTGGGTGGGGCTAGGCTTGAGTGTGTGTAGCAGCACCTCGCCACACTGTGGGTGGGGCTAGGCTTGAGTGTGAAGTAGCACCTGCCACACTGTGGGTGGGCTAGGCTTGAGTGTGTGAAGCAGCACCCTGCCACACTGTGGGTGGGGGCTAGGCTTGAGGTGTGAAGCAGCACCTGCCACACTGTGGGTGGGGCTAGCTTGAGTGTGTGTAAGCAGCACCTGTCACACTGTGGTGGGGCTAGGCTTGAGAGTGTGGCACCTGTCACACTGTGGGGTGGGGCTAGGCTTGAGTGTGTGTAGCAGCACCTGTCACACTGTGGGTGCGGGGCTGGGCTTGGAGGTGTGTAGCAGCACCTGTCACACTGTGGTGGGGCTAGGCTTGGAGGAGTGTAGCAGCACCTGTCACACTGTGGGTGGGGCTAGGCTTGAGTGTGTGTAGCAGCACCTGCCACACTGCGGGTGGGGCTAGGCTTGAGTGTGTGTGTAGGCAGCACCTGTCACACTGTGGGTGGGGCTAGGCTTGAGGTGTGTGGCAGCACCTCGCTACCTGTGGGTGGGGCTAGGCTTGAGTGTGTGTAGCAGCACCCGTCACACTGTGGGTGGGCTAGGCTTGAGTGTGTAGCAGCACCTGCCACACCGTGGGTGGGGCTAGGCTTGAGTGTGTGTGAAGCAGCACTCTGCCACACTGTGTGTGGGCTAGGCTTGAGTGTGTGTGTAGCAGCACCTGCCACACTGTGGGTGGGCTAGGCTTGAGTGTGTGTGTAGCAGCACCTCGTCACACTGTGGGTGGGGCTAGGCTTGAGGTGTGTGTAGCAGCACCTGTCACACTGTGGGTGGGGCTAGGCTTGGAGTGTGTGTAGCAGCACCTGTCACACTGTGGGTGGGGGCTAGGCTTGGAGTGTGTGAAGCAGCACCTGTCACACTGTGGGTGGGGCTAGGCTTCTGAGGTGTGTAGCAGCACCTGTCAGCACTGTGGGTGGGGCTAGGCTTGAGTGTGTGTAGCAGCACCTGCCACACTGGGCTGTGGGTGGGGGCTAGGCTTGAGTGTGTGTAGCAGCACCTGTCACACTGTGGGTGGGGCTAGGCTTGAGTGTGTGAAGCAGCACCTGCCACACTGTGGGTGGGCTAGGGCTTGAGTGTGTGTAGCAGCACCTGTCACACTGTGGGTGGGGCTAGGCTTGAGAGGTGTGAAGGCAGCACCTGTCACACTGTGGGTGGGGCTAGGCTTGAGTGTGTAGCAGCACCTGCCACACGGTGGGTGGGGCTAGGCTTGGAGTGTGTGTAGCAGCACCTGTCACACTGTGGGTGGGCTAGGCTGAGTGTGTGTAGCAGCACCCGCCACACTGTGGGTGGGGCTAGGCTTCGGAGTGTGTGTGTAGCAGCACCTGCCACACTGTGGGTGGGGCTAGGCTTGGAGTGAGTGTAGCAGCACCTGCCACACTGTGGGTGGGGCTAGGCTGAGTGTGTGTAGCAGCACCCGTCACACTGTGGGTGGGGCTAGGCTTGAGTGTGTGTGAAGCAGCACCTGCCACACCGTGGGCGGGGCTAGGCTTGAGTGTGTGTAGCAGCACCTGCCACACTGTGGGTGGGGCTAGGCTTGAGTGTGTGTAGCAGCACCTGCCACACCGTGGGTGGGGGCTAGGCTTGAGTGTGTGTGAAGTAGGCACCTGCCACACTGTGGGCGGGCCAGGCTTGAGTGTGTGTAGCAGCACCTGCCACACTGTGGGTGGGGCTAGGCTTGAGTGTGTGTAGCAGCACCTGTCACACCGTGGGTAGCTAGGCTTGGAGTGTGTGTAGCAGCACCTGTCACACTGTGGGTGGGGCTAGGCTTGAGTGAGTGTAGCAGCACCTGCCACACTGTGGGTGGGCTAGGCTTTCTGAGTGTGTAGCAGCACCCGTCACACTGTGGGTGGGGCTAGGCTTGGAGTGAGTGTAGCAGCACCTGTCACACTGTGGGTGGGGCTAGGCTTGAGTGTGTGTAGCAGCACCTGTCACACTGTGGGTGGGGCTAGGCTTGGAGGAGTGTAGCAGCACCTGTCAGCACTGTGGGTGGGGCTAGGCTTGGAGGTGTGTAGCAGCACCTGTCACACTGTGGTGGGGCTAGGCTTGAGTGTGTGAAGCAGCACCCGCTACACTGTGGGTGGGGCTAGGCTTGAGTGTGTGTAGCAGCACCTGCCACACTGTGGGTGGGGCTAGGCTTGAGTGAGTGTAGCAGCACCTGTCACACTGTGGGTGGGCTAGGCTTGAGTGTGTGTAGCAGCACCTGCCACACTGTGGGTGGGGCTAGGGCTTGAGTGTGTGTAGCAGCACCTGCCACACTGTGGGTGGGGCTAGGCTTGAGTGTGTGTAGCAGCACCTGCCACACTGTGGGTGGGGCTAGGCTTGGAGTGAGTGTGTAGCAGCAATCTGCCACACTGTGGGTGGGGCTAAGGCTTGAGTGTGTGTGTAGCAGCACCTGCCACACTGTGGGTGTGGGGCTAGGCTTGAGTGTGTGTAGCAGCACCTGTCACACTGTGGGTGGGGCTAGGCTTGAGTGAGTGTAGCAGCACCTGCCACACTGTGGTGGGGCTAGGCTTGAGTGTGTGTAGCAGCACCCGCCACACTGTGGGTGGGGCTAGGCTTGAGTGTGTGTAGCAGCACCTGCCACACTGTGGGTGTGGGCTAGGGCTTGGAGTGTGTGAAGCAGCACCTGCCACACTGTGGGCGGGGCTAGGCTGAGTGTGTGTAGCAGCACCTCGCCACACTGTGGGTGGGGCTAGGCTTCTGGAGTGTGTGTGAAGCAGCACCTGCCACACTGTGGGCGGGGCTAGGCTTGAGTGTGTGTAGCAGCACCTGCCACACTGTGGGTGGGGCTAGTTTGAGTGTGTGTAGCAGCACCTGCTACACTGTGGGTGGGGCTAGGCTATGTGTGTGAAGCAGCACCTGCCACACTGTGGGTGGGCTAGGCTTGAGTGTGTGTAGCAGCACCTGCCACACTGTGTGGGTGGGGCCAGCTTCTGAGTGTGTGTAGCAGCACCTGCCACACTGTGTGGGTGGGCTAGGCTGAGTGTGTGAAGCAGCACCTGCCACACTGCGGGCGGGCTAGGCTTGAGTGTGTGTAGCAGCACCTGCCACACTGTGGGGCTAGGCTTGAGTGTGTGAAGCAGCACCCGCCACACTGTGGGCGGGCTAGGCTTTTGAGGTGTGTAGCAGCACCTGCCACACTGTGCGCTAGGCTTGAGTGTGTAGTAGCAGCACCTGCCACACTGTGCGGGCTAGCTTGAGTGTGTAGCAGCACCTGTCACACTGTGGGTGGGGCTAGGCTTGAGGTGTGTAGCGCAGCACCTGCCACACTTTGGGTGGGCTAGGCTTGAGTGTGTGTAGCAGCACCTGTCACACTGTGGGTGGGGCTAGGCTTGAGTGAGTGTAGCAGCACCTGCCACACTGTGGGTGGGGCTAGGCTTGAGTGTGTGTAGCAGCACCTGTCACACTGTGGGTGGGGGCTAGGCTTGGAGGTGTGTAGCAGCACCTGCCACACTGTGGGTGGGGCTAGGCTTGAGGTGTGAAGCGCAGCACCCGCCACACTGTGGGTGGGCTAGGCTTGAGTGTGTGTAGCAGCACCCGCCACTGTGGGTGGGGCTAGGCTTGAGGTGTGAGCAGCACCTGCCACACTGTGGGTGGGGCTAGGCTTGAGTGTGTGTAGCAGCACCTGTCAAGCACCGTGGTGGGGCTAGGCTTCTGAGGTGGTGTAGGGGCAGCACCTGCCACACTGTGGGTGGGCTAGGCTTGAGTGTGTGTAGCAGCACCTGCCACACTGTGGGTGGGGCTAGGCTTGAGTGTGTGTAGCAGCACCTGTCACACTGTGGGTGGGGCTAGGCTTGAGGTGTGTGTAGCAGCACCTGGGGTCACACTGTGGGTGGGGCTAGGCTTGAGTGTGTGTAGCAGCACCTGTCACACTGTGGGTGGGGCTAGGCTTGAGTGTGTGTAGCAGTTGCACCTGTCACACTGTGGGTGGGGGCTAGGTTGGAGTGTGTGTAGCAGCACCTGTCAAGCACTGTGGGTGGGCTAGGCTTGAGGTGTGTAGAGCAGCACCTGTCACACTGTGGGTGGGGCTAGGGCTTGAGTGTGTGTAGCAGCACCTGTCACACTGTGGGTGGGGCTAGGCTTGAGTGTGTGTAGCAGCACCTGTCACACTGTGGGTGGGGCCAGCTTGAGGTGTGTAGCAGCACCTGCCACACTGTGGGTGGGGGCCAGGCTTGAGTGTGTGTAGCAGCACCTGTCACACTGTGGGTGGGGCTAGGCTTGAGTGTGTAGCAGCACCCACACTGTGGGTGGGGCCAGGCTTGGAGTGTGTGTAGCAGCACCTGTCACACTGTGGGTGGGGCTAGGCTGAGGTGTGTGTAGCAGCACCTGTCACACTGTGGGTGGGGGCTAGGCTTGAGTGTGTGTAGCAGCACCCGGTCACACTGTGGGTGGGGCTAGGCTTGAGTGTGTGCCACCTGTCACACTGTGGGTGGGGCTAGGCTGAGTGTGTGTGTGTAGCAGCACCTGTCATCACACTGTGGGTGGGGCTAGGCTTGGAGTGTGTGTAGCAGCACCTGTCACACTGTGGGTGGGCTAGGGCTTCTGGAGTGTGTGTAGCAGCACCTGCCACACTGTGGGTGGGGCTAGCTGGAGGTGTAGCAGCACCTGCCACACTGTGGGTGGGCCAGCTCTGGAGGTGTGTAGCAGCACCTGTCACACTGTGGGTGGGGCTAGGCTTGAGTGTGTGTAGCAGCACCTGCCACACTGTGGTGGGGCTAGGCTTGAGTGTGTGTAGCAGCACCTGTCACACTGTGGTGGGGCTAGGCTTGAGTGTGTGTAGCAGCACCTGTCACACTGTGGGTGGGGCTAGGCTTGAGTGTGTGTAGCAGCACCTGTCACACTGTGGGTGGGGCTAGGCTTGAGGTGTGTAGCAGCACTCCGTCACACTGTGGGTGGGGCTAGGCTTGAGTGTGTGTAGCAGCACCTGGGTCACACTGTGGGTGGGCTAGCTTGAGTGTGTGTGTGTAGCAGCACCTGTCACACTGTGGGTAGCCAGGCTTGAGTGTGTGTAGCAGCACCTGTCACACCGTGGGTGGGCTAGGCTTGAGTGTGTGTAGCAGCACCTCGCCACACTGTGGGTGGGCTAGGCTGAGTGTGTGTAGCAGCACCCGCCACACCGTGGGTGGGGCTAGGCTTGAGTGTGTGTAGCAGCACCTGTCACACTCGTGGGTGGGGCTAGGCTTGAGTGTGTGTAGCAGCACCTGTCACACTGTGGGTGGGGCTAGGGCTGTGTGTAGCAGCACCTGTCACACTGTGGGTGGGCCAGGCTTGAGTGTGTGTAGCAGCAGCACCTGCCACACTGTGGGTGGGCTAGGCTTGAGGTGTGTAGCAGCACCTGCCACACTGTGGGTGGGCTAGGCTTGAGTGTGTGTAGCAGCACCTGTCAAGCACTGTGGGTGGGGCTAGGGCTTGAGTGTGTGTAGCAGCACCTGTCACACTGTGGGTGGGCTAGGGCTTGAGTGTGTGTAGCAGCACCTGCCACACTGTGGGTGGGGCTAGCTTGAGTGTGTGTAGCAGCACCTGTCACACTGTGGGTGGGGCTAGGCTTGCGTGTGTAGCAGCACCTGTCACACTGTGGGTGGGGCTAGGCTTCTTGAGTGTGTGTAGCAGCACCCGCCACACCGTGGGTGGGGCTAGGCTTGAGGTGTGTGTAGCAGCACCTGTCACACTGTGGTGGGGCTAGGCTTGAGTGTGTGTAGCAGCACTGCCACACTGTGGGTGGGGCTAGGCTTGAGGTGTGTAGCAGCACCTGCCACACTGTGGGTGGGCTAGGCTTGAGGTGTAGCAGCACCCGTCACACTGTGGGTGGGGCTAGGCTTGAGTGTGTGTAGCAGCACCTGTCACACCGTGGGTGGGCTAGGCTTGAGTGTGTAGCAGCACCTGTCACACTGTGGGTGGGGCTAGGCTTGAGTGTGTGTAGCAGCACCTGCCACACTGTGGGTGGGGCTAGGCTTGAGTGTGTGTAGCAGCAATCGCCACACTGTGGGTGGGGCTAGGCTTGAGTGTGTGTAGCAGCACCTGCCACACTGTGGTGGGGGCCAGGCTTGAGTGTGTAGCAGCACCTGCCACACTGTGGGTGGGGCTAGGCTTGAGTGTGTGTAGCAGCACCTGTCACACTGTGGGTGGGGCTGGGCTAGGCTTGAGTGTGTGTAGCAGCACCTGTCACACCTGTGGGTGGGGCTAGGCTTGAGTGTGTGTAGCACCTGCCACACCGTGGGTGGGGCTAGGCTTGAGCGTGTAGCAGCACCTGCCACACCGTGGGTGGGCTAGGCTTGGAGTGTGTGTAGCAGCACCTGCCACACCGTGGGTGGGGGCTTGAGTGTGTGTAGCAGCACCTGTCACCGGTGGTGGGGCTAGGCTTGGGAGTGTGTAGGCAGCACCTGTCACACTGTGGGTAGCTAGGCTTGAGGGGTGTGTAGCAGCACCTGCCACACTGTGGGTGGGGCTAGGCTTGAGGTGTGTAGCAGCACCTGTCACACTGTGGGTGGGGCTAGGCTTTGAGTGTGTGTAGCAGCACCTGCCACACTGTGGGTGGGGCCAGGCTGAGTGAGTGTAGCAGCACCTGTCACACTGTGGGTGGGGCTAGGCTTGAGTGTGTGTAGCAGCACCTGTCACACTGTGGGTGGGGCTAGGCTTGAGTGAGTGTAGCAGCACCTGTCGCACTGTGGGTGGGCTAGGCTTGAGTGTGTGTAGCAGCACCTGTCACACTGTGGGTGGGCTAGGCTTGAGGTGTGTA
>NW_024737097.1:23017939-23030439 GCF_018991925.1 Homarus americanus | reverse complement strand
TTCATCTCCTACCTACTCCTTCCTGTTCCCTGTACTTCTCCTTCATCTCCTACCTACTCCTTCCTGTTCCACAACGCCTCCTTCATCTCCTACCTCCTTCCTGTTCCACCAACTTCTCCTTCATCTCCTACCTACTCCTTCCTGTTCCACCAACTCCTCCTCCTTCATCTCCTACCTACTCCTTCCTGTTCCCCTGCCCCTTCATCTCCTACCTCTCCTTCCTGTTCTAACTTCTCCTTCATCTCCTACCTACTCCTTCCTGTTCACCAACTCCTCCTTCATCTCCTACCTACTCCTTCCTGTTCCTGCTCCTCCTCCTTCATCTCCTACCTACTCCTTCCTGTTCCACCAACTCCTCCTTCTTCTCCTACCTACTCCTTCCTGTTCCAGCTCCTCCTCCTTCATCTCCTACCTACTCCTTCCTGTTCCACCAACTCCTCCTCCTTCATCTCCTACCTACTCCTTCCTGTTCCTCCTCCTCCTCCTTCACTACCTACTCCTTCCTGTTCCACCAACTCCTCCTTCATCTCTACCCTACTCCTTCCTGTTCCTAACTCCTCCTCCTTCATCTCCCTACCTACTCCTTCCTGTTCCACCAACTCCTCCTTCATCTCCTACCTACTCCTTCCTGTTCTGCTCCTCCTCCTTCATCTCCTACCTACTCCTTCCTGTTCCACCACTCCTCCTTCATCTCCTACCTACTCCTTCCTGTTCCCTGCTCCTCCTCCTTCATCTCCTACCTACTCCTTCCTGTTCCTACTCCTCCTCCTTCTCTCCTACCTACTCCTTCCTGTTCCTCCTCCTCCTCCTTCATCTCCTACCTACTCCTTCCTGTTCACAACGCCTCCTTCATCTCCTACCTACTCCTTCCTGTTCCACGCTCTCCTCCTTCATCTCCTACCTACTCCTTCCTGTTCCCTACTCCCTTCATCTCCTACCTCTCCCTTCCTGTTCCTGCTCCTCCTCCTTCATCTCCTACCTACTCCTTCCTGTTCCACCAACGCCTCCTTCTTCTCCCTACCTACTCCTTCCTGTTCCTGCTCCTCCTCCTTCATCTCCCACCTACTCCTTCCTGTTCCTGACATCTCCTTTCATCTCCCTACCTATCTTTCCTGTTCCACCAACTCCTCTCTTTAATTCTACCTACTCTTATGTTCTTCATGTCCTATATTTATACTCCTTCCTGTTCATCAACTCTTCCTCCTTCCATTTCCTAGCTATTCTTCCTGTTACATTCATCTGTTCCTCTCTTCCGCCTGCCATTACTCGCCTTCCATCTCCTTAATCCTCACCCTTCCCGTTTGCTCCATCATCATTAATCTCCCCTTCCTGCTTTCTGTTTTCCACCAACTTTCATTTTTCTATATATTCCTGTTTCTTTCATCTTTCTCTCCTATCTTCTGTTCACCCCTCTTATCTCCTACCTACTCCTTTCCTGTTTCCCCAACTCCTCCTCCTTATCCTCCTACCTACTCCTTCCTGTTCACCAACTCTCCTCCTTTTATCCTGCCTGCTCGTTCCATTTCCCCAGCTCCTCCTCCTTCATCTCTATATCCTTCCTGTTCCACCAACTCCTCCTCCTTCATCTCCTACCTACTCTTCCTGTTCTTCAAAACCTCTCATTTCTCTATCTCATTCTTGCCACCAACTCCTCCTCGTCCCTCAGCCTGTTCCTCGCTCCTCTCTTTAAGGTTCTCCTACCTACTCCTTTATGTTCATGTCCTTGGAAACTACTTTTCATGTAATGTGTTTGTTATGTAAATCTTCTGTGTGTGTGTGTGTGTGTGTGTGTGTGTGTGTGTGTGTGTGTGTGTGTGTGTGTGTGTGTGTGTGTGTGTGTGTGTGTGTGTGTGTGTGTGTGTTTTAGTTCATTCTCACCTCCAGAATAACTTGAATTGTAGTGCCAACACGCCAAAACAGCACAACAAGGTAACAGGGCAACACAGCATTGCAGGTAACATGTAACAGTGTTTAATACTTGGGAAGCGAGATGATGCTTGGGCTTGACCCCTCTCTCTCTCTCTCTCTCTCTCTCTCTCTCTCTCTCTCTCTCTCGTTGTGCTAACCATGCTTTTTACGTTTAATACAATGAGTTTTGTGTCTGATACCATGATTTTGCGTTATTATTTTTATTATTATTATTATTATTATTATTTTTGTTCACACACATAGCACCATCCTATTTGTTAGAATAATAATCAGTTTTATTGCACACACCTGTAAATGTGTTGAACGTGTATTATTTAAATCACATGTTTTGTATATTTCCTTCATACGCTCTGTTATAAACCGGTTATTATTATTATTATTATTATTATTATTATTATTATTATCATTATTATTATTATTATTATTATTATTATCATTATTAATAATTATTATTATTATCATTATTATTATTATTATTATTATTATTTATTATTATTATCATTATTATTATTATTATCATTATTATTATTATTATCATTATTATTATTATCATTATTATTATTATTATCATTATTGTTATTATTATCATTATTATTATTATCATTATTATTATTAGTATCATTATTAGTATTATCATGATTATTATTATTCAACAGATCACTTAGTCAAATCTCAAAACATACACCATACATTATACACCATACATTATACACCATACAGCTGCCGTGATGGTGGTGGTAGTGATGGTAGGAGTGGTGATGAGACAAACCACGGAGCGATGGCTGTCGTGATGACTATACCAGACACACCCCCTTCCCTCCCTACCCCTCACACCTCCCTGCTTCCCTTCCCTTTCTCTCTCTCCTTTACTCACTTCCTCCTTTACTGCCTTCGTTACTCCCTCCTTCCTCTCTCCTTCCTTCCCTCCTCACTCCCTCCCTACCTCTCTCTTTCCCCTTCCCTCCATCCTCCTCCCTACCTCTCTCTCTCCTTCCCTCCATCCTCCTCCCTTCCTCTCTCTCTCCCTTCCCTCCATCCTCCCTCCCTTCCTCTCTCTCCCCTTCCCTCCATCACTGCCTCCTCCTCTCTCCTCCCCTCCCTCCATCACTCCCTTCCTCCCTCTCTCCTCCCCTTCCCTCCATCACTGCCTCCTCCCTCTCTCCCCTCCCTCCCTCCATCCTCCCCTCCCTCCCATTCTTTCTCTCCCTTCCCTCCATCCTCCTCCTCCCTCCCTCCTCCCCTCTCTCCTCCCCTCCCCCCCTCCTTCTCTGCCTCCCCTTCCCTCCATCACTGCCTCCCTCCCTCCCATTCTTTCTCTCCCTTCCTCCATCCTCCCTCCCCTACCCTCCCTCCCTCCTCCCTCCCTCCCTCTCTCCCTCCCTCCCTCCCTCCTTCTCTGCCTCCCCTTCCCTCCATCCTGCCTCCCCTCCTCTCCCTCCCTCCTCCATCCTCCCTCCTCCTCTCTCCCTCTCCTTCCCTCCATCACTGCCTCCTCCCATTCTTTCTCTCCTTCCCCCCCCCTCCCCTCCCCTCCATTCTTTCTCCCCTTCCCCCCTTCCCTCCCTCCCCTCCCTTCCCTCCCTCCCTCCCTCCTCCCTCCCCTTCCCTCCTCCCTCCTCCTCCAACACAACGGAGAGTATACAATATTCCCGCCTTTAAATCATCTCTCAATACACATTACGTCATAAAGGCTATAATGTACCTCATAAGTTCTCTGCTAATGACTAAGTGTTCAACAACTCCAAGAGAAGTTATTAACACCTTACCTTACATTATATAGCTGTCTGGCATTGTGTGTGTCTGTCTCCCTTCTTCTTCTTCTTCTTCTTCTTCTGCTTCTTCTGCTTCTTCTTCTTCTTCTTCTTCTTCTCTTCTTTCAACTCTGTAAGAAAATTAATTAGTGAAAATGCTGAGTCATAATTATCTTAAAACAGATAGACAGACAGACAAAGAATAAGGGGTAAATATGCGATAGATAGATAGATAGATAGATAGATAATGAAGTACAAGCTGTGCCACTGTACTGTAGAAGAAGTGGCACTATTGAAGAAACCGCGGGGTTAGGTGCCGTCTGCTGATTAAGATCTGAGATAGTCCACCTTGTTACCGGAGCCACCTGGTGTGTCGTCCTTATCTCACTATTGTTACCTGTACACACCTGTACATATGTCTCTTTTACACCTGTCTATACCTGTATACACCTGTCTATATGTCTTACACCTGTCTATACCTGTACACACCTGTCTATATCTGTCTCTTTACACCTGTCCATACCTATCTACACCTGTCCATACCTGTACACACCTGTCCATACCTGTACACACCTGTCTATACCTGTCCACACCTGTCTCTTTCTTTCTATTTTCGCTTTTTTACCTTATTTGTCTTTTTCTCTTTATTTTCGTCTATTTTGTGCAATTTTTCTATCGTTTTCGTCTTTTTCTTCCTTTATATTGTGTACTGTTTCATTTATTTTCGTCTGTGTACGTCATTCTCTCCTCCGTACAGTGTGAAGGACAGTCATTCTCTCCTCCGTACAGTGTGAAGGACAGTCATTCTCTCCTCGTACAGTGTGAAGGACAGTCATTCTCTCTCCGTCAGTGTGAAGGACAGTCATTCTCTCCTCCATACAGTGTGAAGGACAGTCATTCTCTCCTCCGTACAGTGTGAAGGACAGTCATTCTCTCCTCCGTACAGTGTGAAGGACAGTCATTCTCTCCTCCGTACAGTGTGAAGGACAGTCATTCTCTCCTCCGTACAGTGTGAAGGACAGTCATTCTCTCCTCCGTACAGTGTGAAGGACATAAAACAATTACCGAAAATAATGATCATAAAATTGCAATAAAAATAGGAAAACAATCTGGCAACCGTGAAGTATTGCCAGATAATGTTTTCTTGTAAGTATTTTATTATTATTATTGTTTTTGTTATTGTTATCATTGTTTCCTTGTTCTTCCTCTTCCTCTACCTCCTCCTCCCTTCTTCTTTCCTTAGCATTACTTCATTTTTTTTCTTTCAGTTATTCTTCCTCACTTAACCTAACCTTAGTTTAACACACCACAAAGTCCATTACAGTGAAACCTCTATTTAACGGCTTAATAGAGAGGAAAGTCCTTTATATCGTGGGTCCATTAGATGTGAAACCCTCCATCTAACGGATTATATGGAGAGAAGTCCGCTATATGGAGGTTTTCATAATTTACCTAGTGGCCACCCATAGAGGACGCCATGGTGAGGGAAGGAGGTTTGGTTAGGTTAGGTTTTGGTGTCGTCTCATTTTAGGGGTTATGGGTCAGAGAGAGAGAGACGCCTCCTGGGAGAGTCACCACACTCTCACCTGCTCCCCTCCCTCTCTGCTCCCCTCCTCTCTCTCCTCCTCCTCTCTCCCCCATCCCTTTCCTAATCCCTCACTCCCTCTCTCCTCCCCATTCACCCCCGCACGTATTGGGGTGTAGAGAGTAAGAGGAAAAGGAAGGATAGGAAGGGTCTATTATTACTCTCTCTCTCTCTCTCTCTCTCTCTCTTCTTCTCTCTCTCTCTCTCTCTCAGGTGAGTCAGGTCTCACCTGTCCTTGGAACCATTGTTTTTCCTGTCCCCAATGTGTGGCTCTCATCACCACCCTTGTGTTCACCACCACACCTCCACCACCATCATCACCACCATCATCACCACCACCTCACCACCATCACCACCACCATCATCACCACCACCACCTCACCACCCATCACCACCACCATCATCACCACCACCACCTCCACCACCATCATCACCACCATCACCACCATCATCACCACCACCACACCTCACCACCACCACCTCACCACCATCATCACCACCATCCTACCACCACCATCATCACCACCACTCACTACCACCACCATCATCACCACCATCACCACCACCACACCTCACCACCATCATCACCACCACCTCACCACCATCATCACCACCATCACTACACCACCATCATCACCACCATCACTACCACCCCACCATCATCACCACCATCACCACCCACCACACCTCACCACCATCATCACCATCACTACCACCACCATCATCACCACCATCACTACCACCACCATCATCACCACCATCACCACCACCACACCTCACCACCATCATCACCACCATCACTACCATCATCACCACCATCACTACCACCACCATCATCACCACCCACATCACTACCACCACCATCATCACCACCATCACCACCACCACACCTCACCACCATCATCACCACCACCTACCACTATCATCTTACCATCACTCACCACCATCATCACCACCCATCACTACCACCATCATCACCACCATCACCACCACCACCCTCACCACCATCATCACCACCATCACTACCACCATCATCACCCACCATCACTACCACCACCATCATCACCCTGTCCACCACCACCACACCTCACCATCATCACCACCATCACTACCCATCATCACCATCACTACCACCACCATCATCACCACCATCACCACCACCACCTCCACCATCATCACCACCAGCACCACACCACCACCATCATCACCATCATCCTACCACCATCATCACCACCATCACTAACCATCATCCCACCATCACCACCACACACCTCACACCATCATCACTCCTACCACCATCATCACCACCATCACTACCACCACCATCATCACCATCACCTACCACACCTCACCACCATCATCGCACACCTCCACCATCAACCACCAGACCTCACCATCCATTTCACCACCACCACCCACCACCACATCATCACCACCACATCATCACCACCACCATACCTCACCACCATCATCACCTATCTTACCACCACCAGACCTCACCACCACCATCACCACCACCACACCTCTCACCACCATCATCACTACCACCATCATCACCACCACCCTCACCACCATCATCACCACGATCACACCTCACCACCATCATCACTACCACCATCATCACCAACACCACCATCACAGACCGCACCACCATCACCATCACCTCACCACCGCCACACCCACCATCACCACCATCCTGCCTCACCATCACCACCATCACCTCACCACCACCATCACACACCTCACCACCATCACACCTCACCATCACACTCCCCACCATCACCTCCCACCATCACCACTACCCCAACATCATAACCTCACCACCATCACACATCACCACCATCTCCACCATCACCACATACCCCAACCATCGCCACACCTCACCACCATCACACCTCACCACCATCACCCTACCACCATCACCACCACCACCACCATCGCCACACCTCACCCCATCACCTCACCACCATCACACCTCACCACCATCCATACCCGCCCCACCATCATAGCACCTCACCACCATCACCTCACCGCCATCACACCTCACCACCATCACCACCAACCCACACCACCATCGCCACACTCCCACCACCATCACCACCACCATCACCTCACCACCATCACACCTCACCACCATCACCACCATACCCACCACATCGCCACCTCACCACCATCACACCTCACCACCATCACATCTTACCACCATCACCACCATACCCCTACCATCGCCACACTTCCCACCATCACACCTCACCACCATCACATCTTACCATCACCACCATCACCACCATAACTGAGTAAGTTATAACAACCCTTGTGTTCACTATCTATCTTTATCACACACACACACACACACACGTCTACCTTATCTAGGGGGTTCCTTGATACGTAGGAAAGGGATGGGGAAGAAAGGAGGAAGAGGAGGAGGAGGGAGAATTAAGAGGGAAGGGTGGGGAGGAGGAGGAGGTTGCGTGGTGATGAATCAGTGATGAGTTTGTTATATATACCAGCTGGGCCTCTCCTCTCCTCTCCCCTTCCTAGCCTCCCTACACCCCGGAGATGGGGAGCCAAAAGGGACAACTCCTTGATTCTGGAATGGAAATGTGACTCATTTTTTACATCCATCCTCCTCCATCCCTCCTTCACCTCCCCATCCCTCCTTCACCTCCCCGTCTCACTTCCCATCCTTCCCTTCACCTCCCCGTCCCTCCCTTCTCCCCATCCCTCCACTCTCTATCCTCTCATCCCTCTCCTTCCCCACTCCAAATTCGTGTCACCTAGGAAGGGAAGACGTGTGAGTGGGGAGGAGGAGGGAGTAGTGGGGAGGTGATGGGAGAGGAGGATGAGAGGGGTGAGAGTGAGAGAGGAGGGTTGATAGGAGGGGTGAGGAGGCGTGAGGTGGGAGGTGAAGGAGGTGAGTGGGAGGAGGGTGAGAGGAGGAGGTGAGGTGGGAGGAGGTGAGTGGGAGGAAGCCTAGAGGAGGTGAGTGAGGAGAGACAACGACTCTGGGGTCGTGATTCACAACTGGTCGTATGATAGATTTTCCCGCCAAGTGTGTGTGGATGTTATAACTACGCACACACACACACACACACACACACACACACACACACACACACACACACACACACACACACACACACACACACACACACACACACACACACACACACACACACACACACACACACACACTTAAAGCACTAAGCCACCGTAATCAAGGGTTATATTTCTAACACTTAAAAACTTCAAACTCTACGTGAACTTGAGGCTAAATAGACACATTTTACCTTTCAAATCCATTCATCAACCCAACAATTATTTCCATTACTGAAAGGTTAAATTTAATCAACTTTTTACCTGCGTATTATTGGTGTAAGTTCCTGCCAGTTATTGACAATATAATTTCAGGTGTGGTAGGCGTGTGGTGATGACGTGTGTGTGATGGTAGTGTGTGGTGTGATGTTAGAGTGTGTGGTGAGTGTGTGGCGTGTGGTGTGATGGTAGAGTAGTGTGGTGGTAGGTGTGTGTGTGTGGTGATATATGTTTAGTGGGTGGTAGGTGTGTGAATATTGGTGTGTGTTAGTGGTGTTTATGGCGTGTGGTGTGATGTGGTGGTAAGATGTTAGGTGTGTGTGTGGTGGTAGATGTGTGGTATGGTGGTGGGTGTGTGGTGTGATGGTAGGTGTGTGGTATGGGGTAGGTGTGTGGTGTGGTGTGTAGGTGTGTGGTGTGGAGGTGTGTGGCATGGTGTGGGGTGTGTGGTGTGGTGGTGGGTGTGGTGTGGTGGGTGTGTGGTGTGGTGGTTGGTGTGTGGTGTGGAAGGTGTGTGGGTAGGTGTGTGTGGTGGTAGGTGTGTGTGGTGTGGGTGGTGTGTGGTGTGTGTGATGGTATTGTTTGATTGCGGTTGCAGCTACTTTTATGTGCCCACTCATCCTGTGAGCGGTAGCGCAGGATCAGAGTAGGGTTTACAACGGGTCATAATAATTAACCCCGTTGTCAGGATATTATGGCACTGAATGTTACACAGTATTTCATTTACATTATTTGTTTAGTTCTATATACATAAAGGGTAACTTATTCACAAATGCTTGGTACAGGCGTGTGAGGCAGTATGTCTGGCCTCACACTTTGTTATTCACATTTACGTGAGAGGTATTCAAGCACATTGTGTGTTTGGTTCTATACATGAGAATTGATATAGTTACTAAGTGCAAAAAGTGGATACAATCTTAATATGTCGGCTATCTTGCCATTAGAGATGAAGTGTTGTGCCATTTCACACACAGTGTGCTTGGACCTGTCCCTAAAGGTTCTATCTTCACACAGTCGAGGACGTAGTGTTCAAGTGTGTGGCCATATGTATGGCCACACACACACTTTGACTAGTTTTGTTTACATCTGTTTGAGAACATACTGCAAAGTGCTTATTATCCTACTTAATCTAGCGGTTACAACATCATGTAATCTAGTGATCTTGTACTTGCTCCTGCCATGTTTCACTTGATACATCTCATCATGGTAACCTATGGATCGACTAGTGCCTGGGTGGTGGTGTGATGGTAGGTGTGTGGTGTGTGATGGTAGGTGTGGTGTGATGGTGTGTGTGTGTGTGATGTTGGGTGTGTGGTGTGATGTGGGTGTGTGTGGGGTGTGATGGTGTGTAGTGGTGGGTGTAGTGTGGTGTGGGTGTGTGGTGTGGTGTGGAGTGTGTGGTGTGGTGTGTGGTGTGGTGTGGAATTGTATGGTGTGGTGGTAGGTGTGTGGTGTGGTGGTAGGTGTGTGGTGTGGTGTGTGGTGTGTGGTGTGGGTGTGTGTGTGATGTGGGTGTGGGGTGTGGTTGAGTGTGTGGTGTGTGGTGTGGTGTGTGTGGGTGTGTGTGATGTGGGTGTGTGGTGTGTGTGAGTTGTGGTGTGATGTAGGTGTGTGGTGTGATGGTGGTGTGTGTGGTGGTGGTAGGTGTGTGTGTGTGGGGTATGTGTGTGATGGTGTGTGTAGGTGTGGTGTGATGTGTGTGGTGTGATGTGGGTGTGTGTGTGTGATGGTAGGTGTGTGTGTGATGGTGTGGTGTGGTGGTGTGTGGTGTGATGTGGGTGTGTGGGTGTGATGGTGGTGTGTGGTGTGGTGGTAGTGTGTGTGTGATGGCAGGTGTGTGTGGTGTGATGGTAGGTGTGTGGTGTGGAGGTGTGTGGTGTGTGGTAGGTGTGTGTGGTGTGATGGTGGGTGTGTGGTGTGGTGGTAGGTGTGTGGTGTGGTAGGTGTGTGGTGTGATGGTAGGTGTGTGTGTGGTGTGGGTGTGTGGTGTGATGGTGGGTGTGGTGTGATGGTGGGTGTGGTGTGGTGGTGGGTGTGTGTGTTGGGTGTGTGGTGTGGTGGTAGGTGTGTGGTGTGATGGTAGGTGTGGTGGTGGGTGTGTGGTGTGGTGTGGGTGTGTGGTGTGGAGTGGTGGGTGTGGTGTGGTGTGGGTGTGTGTGGTGTGATGTGGTGTGTGGTGTGGTGGTAGGTGTGTGTGTGATGGTAGGTGTGGTGGTAGGTGTGGTGTGTGTAGGTGTGGTGGTAGGTGTGTGGTTTGGTGGTGTGTAGTGTGGTAGTGTAGTGATGACACTACGTGATGATGGTGATAATGATAGTGATGGTGACGTTATGTGAATGGTCATGATGATGATGATGGTGACGCTACGTGATGGTGATGGTGACGCTACGTGATAGTGATGGTGACGCTACATGATGATGATGATGTGGATAATGGCGCTACGTGAGAGTGATGATGGTGATGATGGTGATGATGGTGACGCTACGTGATGATGATGGTGATGATGGTGACGCTACGTGAAAGTGATGATGGTGATGGTGACGCTACGTGATAGTGATGATGGTGATGATGGGACGCTACGTGGGATGATGGTGACGCTACGTGATGATGATGGTGATGATGGTGACGCTACGTGAAAGTGATGATGGTGATGATGGTGACGCTACGTGAAAGTGATGATGGTGATGATGTGACGCACGTGATGATGATGGTAATGATGGTGACGCTACGTGATGATGATGGTGATGATGGAGGAAGGGATGAACTTCTTATCTCCCTACCTCTCTCTCTCTCTCTCAGGGCACATCACTTATCTCTAACGCTATCTTCCTCTAGAGACAATACTTTTTTTTTTTTTCTCTCTCTCGTAACTGTTTTCCACCTATCTGTCTCATTTTACTGTGTGTGTGTGTGTGTGTGTGTGTGTGTGTGTGTGTGTGTGTGTGTGTGTGTGTGTGGAGTGTGTAGGAGGGGGAAGGAGGGAGGAGATGGAGGAAGAAGGGAGGAAGCAGGGAGGTGGGGGACAGGAAAGAGGCAAAAAGGAAGCAGGGTGGGGAAGAGGAAGGAAGAGGGAAAAGGGAGGAGGAGGCAAGCAGAAAAGGGAAAAGTTAGGGATAAGGAAGAGGAAGAAGATAGGGGATAAGGAACAAGCAAGAGGAGGAGGGAAGAAAGGAGAGGGGAGGAAAAGAAGGAGGAGGAAGGAAAGAGTGAAGGAGGGAGGAAGAGGAAAGGAGAGGAGGAGGAAGAGTGAGGGAGGAGGAAAGAAGGAGGAAGGAAAAGAGGAGGGAGGAAGGAAGGAAGGGAGAGGAGGGAAGAGGAGAAGGGGGAGGAAAGAGGAAGGGAGGAAGAGAAGGAGGGAAGAAGAGGTGAGGAGAGAGGAAGGAGGGAGGAAAGAAAGGAGGAGGAGGAGGAGGGAGGAAGAGTGAAGGAGGGAAGAGAAGAGAAGGAGAGGAGGGAGGAAGAGGTGGGGAGGAGGGGAGGAAGAGGAGAGGGAGGGGAGGAAGAGTAGAGGAGGAGGAAGAGAGAAGGGAGGAAGAGGAGAGGAAGGGAGGAAGAGGAGAGGAGGGGAGGAAGAGGAGAGGAGGGGAGGAAGAGGAGAGGGAGGGAGGGAGAGGGGAGGAGGAAGAGGGAGAGAGGGGAGGAAGAGGAGAGGAAGGAGGAAGAGGAGAGGGAGGGGAGGAAGAGAGAGGAGGGAGGAAGAGGGAGAGGAGGAGGGAAGAGGAGAGAGGAAGGGGAGGAAGAGGAGAGGAGGGAGGAAGAGGAGAGGGAAGGAGGAAGAGGAGAGAAAGGAGGAAGAGGAGAGGAGGAGGAAGAGGAGAGGAGAGGAGGAAGAGAGAGAGGAGGGGAGGAAGAGGAGAGGGAAGGAGGAAGAGGAGAGGAGGGGAGGAAGAGAGGAGGAGAAGAGGAGAGGAGGAGGAAGAGG